>NW_028277178.1:20191500-20502000 GCF_051122295.1 Plectrocnemia conspersa
TTTTAACACTATTCTTATGTAATATTAATATTAAAAGCGCAAATGAATAACTGAATTTGATAATAAAATTTTGTACTACTCGTAAATGCAATAAAAATGTAGATTGGGGTGTATTTCTAATTGATCTAAAATATTAAATATGCATATTATAAGAATATTTTAGTGTACAGTTGGCAACCTCTAGAATTTATAATTTATTTATAAAATAAATAAAAGATTGTCAACGGCACTTCTAAATATGATAACAATTATTTAACAAACCTGTCTTTGCTCATAGGCCTCGATCCAATTTCAGCATTTTGCTGTTCACAAATATCAGCAGTATCTTCAGCGTTCCTGCGTGCACACACCACAATTCTACTTAGCAAATGATTTGAGATGAGAGGACAGAGTAAAATATAGAAATCATACGACATAATAGTGAATATTAGCTAATCGACACATCTACCTTTCTCATAAACGTATGTATGTATGTATAGCGATACAAAGAAAAACCCAATTACAGCCACACTATTCAGTTCAACTAAACGCTACTATTCAGCATGGCATTTCAGCGAATTGCGTAATGTGCAACAAACACGCGAGATACTATAGCTAACACACTCACTGAGGCTTCTTAAGTTTCAACAGCGTCGAAGGCAAGGGTTCCCATATTTGCCTGATTCCCGCTCGTATGCCGACGCCAAAATCTTCACGTTCCTTGAGAAAGAAAAATAAAACTGATTATTATGGAACAACTTTTACTCTCATATCTTGATAGCTACACGAACTTTTAGCGAAATTTTCTCCTTAGTCAACACTTTAGCCACGTAGCGATAATCACGCGAGAATTTATTTAACCATTTCGTCATCGAAATCAGGAAGCTCTCTATGAAAGCCCAACCGAATAATGTGTATTTGCATATTTTATTCCATAAAGTCTCTTCATCTGAAATAAAAATAATAAAACAATTAATAACTGTTTCTAATGCACGCTAATTAAATCATATTAATAACCTGGAGGTTCACTTCCAGATTTGATTGAATCTAAAGGATGATCAGAGTCATCATCTTCATCTCTTTTGTCTCCAGGTTGTGCACTATCAACTTCAATTACAGGGCGCTAAAACATAGTTTGATTTATAGTAACCTGTTCTTAAGATAAAGAAGCTATATTTACATTGAAAGCTGTGTAAATAAATAATTAAAATAATAATACAAAGCACATATACTAATCAGGCGCATACGGTGAAATACATTCCCTTTCGCTCGCTCACGTGTTAAGTGACGAGAATGAGTGAGAGATAAGGGTGTGGTTACATGCGTTCCGCGTGCCCACTTATTCTCATCACTTAACACGCTAGCGAGCGAAAGGGAATGTATCTCACCATACGCACTTGATACTAATACAGAGTGAATCTTCAATTTTATTATAGTAATATTTGTGAATAACAACACAAATAATATAACTGTAGATTCTCAATTTAATACAATCTATTTAAATATTTATAAAATAATAAGCTTTGCTACAGAATAATTCATTAAAGAATATAGTAAGCAATAAACAACGACAATAATTATATACGTACTACTTATTAGTTATTGGAATAGAAAAATATATAAAATAAAATATAATAGTAATATTAAAAAATAAAATATAATAACAGTCTCTAAAAGTAAATAAGATAAACTACAAAATAAAATGTTATTGTCATGCTTTAATTTAGTAAATGTGAAAAATTGTGTGCAGAAAGTTGTTGACTGATTCTGTGACAAATAATATTAAAAAGGCATTATTTTTGATTAGCATTAATAATTAGTATCAGGAAACAAACTGGAACGTTAGATATTTTTTTAGTAAAACATATGTAAAAGGGTGAGTCAAATGAAAACCTAAAAGTGCAATAAAAATTCAATATATTGTTTTACTGTCTGTCCCGTAAATTGGCAGTGGTGTTATATTACTTTGAAGATCGGCCACGAGTGGCAGTACAAAACAGGAAAGTAACACGAAGGCATAACAAATTGGAGCAGAGTGCAATTATTCATTTTTTTAAATCAATTGAAATTCAGTATCTACAACATAGTGATGTATGTCTGTCACTCCATAAAGTATACGAATGGACACATTGTCTATATGTTCTGTAGTACTACAAAGTGTCTGTACGGTATTTTTGCAGCATTTTGAAGCAGAATATGAAGACTTTTTAATGTGTATGTAATAATGTGAGCAGTGCGATATAGCCAGAATTGAGACATGAACTTCTGAGTACCAGTGTTTTATTGCAACATAATAATAGCCAAGTGCTGCCCATTCAACGGTAGCTACAATCCAATATATTATATATAAGAGTCATACAGACTTATTTAAACTATTTGCACCTTTTTCGCCTAATAAATTACAAGATAAAAATGTGTAAGGTTTTCATTTCACTCGCCATCGTATGTAGTACTTATTTAATATGCTCCCTATTAATATATACGTATATTATTTGCTGTCTATGCAACGATGTCGTACATTTTTTTTTATAATTTAATGAAAAATATTAATACCAATAATAACTATTTTTTTATAGTTTTAAACAAACTAATATTGTTGAGTATCAATTAACATGAGCTGTATTCCAGTTTGTTCTAATTTAATCAGATTCTTGAATATAAATTATTATAAACAAGTATTATTTTAAGATATATAAAATGAGATTAATCAGCTATATAAAAATTCTGAATTAATTTACAGAGTAAAGCGTGATACTGAAGAACAGCATAATGAAATAGATCATATAGCAAAGGAACTGACGACATCCACTCACACAATCTGTATCGTTTAATAATGACTGATGCAGTGAACGTGTTGATAAACGGTTCCGTCTTATCGGAACCGGAGGCACCGATCCTCTTCGCATTCTCGTAGCTTGACCAATATCAGTCTTCATTGCTGTGCTTAATAGCTATGTGATATTACCGAGAAGATTAGAATACAACCTCACAGATCCATACATATGCACGTACATGTCTAATTAGTAAATGGAATATTTTTTTTTCGATTTTAATAAAATAAAGGAAAAACGCAAGTTTTAAGATATATATGTTCAACTGCAAAAATCAACACTCTTATACAAAAAAACTCAATTTTACTATATTCCAAGTAATGCTCTGATTGGTTTTAATATAGTTTTTTAATTGCTTACTTGTCCTAGTGTTGGTTTTTCATCAATTTCGTCTTCATTGTCGCTGTCCTTTTCCATAATCAAATCAAGCTCGTCGTCATCGTCAAACTCTTCAAACATGTAATAGTCTCCCGAACGGATGGCTGGAAAATAGCAATATGTTTAGTAAATGGTAATATTAGTTTCATCAATACATACATTTTTGCTTATATACAGTTCTTCTAAAAATATAATATACATTTTAAAGCTTGAAAATTAAATAAACAAAAAAAAAACATTTTTTTTGTTAATGTTAATTTACAATTTGTTATAAAAAATATTTATTTTTTAACATTTATGAAGTACTTGAAAAAAATGTTTGTATTCTTTAAGCTTACGACAAAAATTAAATTTTGTTTATTTTTAATATAATACAAACAGTTTCCTTTATAATAAATACATTAACCAATAATATAAATTATATACATTTATATAATAACCGACGAGTAAATTTCACATATTAAATATTTCTATAAGCATTTTATGTAAAAGTTATATTTACATACTAAATATTTATATAAGCATTTTATGTTTAAGTATAAAAGTAAGCATCATAGAACCCAAAGGTGAGAATGAATTTCAGGCATTGGTTAATTTTGATACATGAATAATATTTATGTATAATTATTATTATTATATAAATAGCAAATAAATTTATTTATTACTATTTCATATATTAAAGTGCAGAGAATTTGTGTCATAAATTTAATGAATCAATAGTTATAAGACGTAAATATATTACACATTCCTAACAGCTTACCATATTTTCAACATCAGTCTGTAAATACAACATTGAAATTATACAAGTGGAATATATACATAAATACAATTATATAATACAGAAATACTATTTATATACAAAGAATATTATTCATACATTTTTTTATTGATAGATATGTTTTTGTGAAATATTTAGTATTATGTTTTATTTATTTATTTATTAAGAAGCAATGAAAATGGATAAAATACACAAACCACCCAGTGTAATTAAGTTATTATTATGAAGACTTATTTAGAAATGATTGTTAATTATTATAATACCTAGAATTTAATATTATGAGCCCCGACCATTTACATTCTTTGTGAAACGAATAATTTACCAGTTTTATATGTCCTTGGACGATGTTTTTTTATTAAGTAAGGATTAATGGAAGAACTCATTGGATCTAAAACAAAAATTTAAACGGCAATATAAATACAAAACTGTGACTTCTTTCACATTTGTAGTTCTTAAAAATAAAATAGTGTTTTTAGTGCCTTTCATGTGGCCATTCTTCGCTTCATTTCAAGCAATAATTTACATGATATGATAATGTTTAAATAAATGTAAACCGTGGCTTGAAATGAAACCAAACACACCTTCACCGTCAGCGCTATTAAACTAAACTTATTTATAAAATATTCATATATTGTACATTCAAGTTATTATTTCACAAACTATACCCATGATTTAAAATATACATTAACTTAGAATTAAATTATAAAATAAATATTTACACTTTTATTGTATATAATTATAAATCGTATTAAATACACGAATTTTTTGATTGCTGTATTGTTTAAAAAAATATTTTATAATAAATTTACAGCTTATTCTGTACAACATTATGTAATTTTATTATATTAAAATGTTTTTACAGTTGCGTGTGCTTAACGACATCAAGAAAAAAACGTTACAAAACAGCAAAAATTACATGTATGATGAGATAGTTGAGATCTACTGGAGAAAGAGATCACCGAGTGTCTCGGCGTGTGGAGGTGCGCCGGAGCTGGTAAAGCCCACTGCGGTACGCTCTGACTGGAACATCTCCTGCGGCGGGGAGGCGGTGGGGAAAACACGGGATACGATTCGGAAGGGGAAGGAGCTCTGGGATTGAGTTCGGAAGACGGCGGCGAACCGAAAGATATGCGCTGAGGCTCCAAGTACGCATCTAACGACACAGTCATTAGAGCTGAAAATGGAGACGGAGGACCCGGAGGAGATTGTTGATGTATCGGAGACCCTTCTTCGCTGATAGGAGTGTGGTAGCCCCGCGGACTACCTGGCGTTGTCGGAGTACGAGGAGTGTGATAGCCACCGGCTGGCGTTTGAATCGAGACACAACACTCACTAATGTTTGAACCATTTCTTTTCAGTAATATACTACTCTTCAGTTCAGAAGCGTCTTCTAATTATATTGGAATGGAAGGAGTAATAAAGTAATAAAGAGGATACAATAAAATAAGAGTTAGATATAACAATACAAATCACTTCATCAAAAACACACTCTTATAATAATAATTTTAAACATGTTACAATAATGTAACTTACCAACGAAATGATTAGTTGGTTCTTTATAAGCCGGACCCTGAAGCTTCTGTTGATTGGCTTTGATGCGATCCATCTTAACTTTAATCTTTTGCAATATCTTCTTCTCTTGCTCTTCTTGAGTCTTCATCTGCTTCTGTCGCAATTCTTCTATTAATTCCGCACCCCTTTTAAAACAACATTATTTAAATTGCATGTATAAAATATTTATTTGAATCAAATACCTGGATTGAAGAACTGTAATCGCCTTGCTTTCTTCGATTATTCTCAAAAAATAATTACTGTGGAATAGTCTTCTTTGCATCAATAGAAATCCAAAACAAACCCCATCCCACGCTAAGCCAATATCTTCGCGAGGAACGGAACATTCCTTAAAATTCAAATTTATTTATTAATGCAATTTTTATATGTATGATTTGATAAATAAAATGTTTACGTGATCATCTGCAGGTCTTATCATTTTGAAGAAGGTTTTAAGAGAGCCTCCACTAAATTTATCAATGCATCCTATGCCTAGCAACTGAACGATCCAGCATGCGTTGGTTTGCATATAACGAATGAAAATACATCCTACTATTTGTAGAAAAGATTTTATAAAGATTACTGCAACGTTATATCCAAGAAGCCAGTTCCACCTAAAATTTTATATATGATAAAAATACATGTTATTTTTATATAAATATAAAAAAAATATATAATAACCATTTTAACGTGCTCTTGATAGGTCTTAAATACAGATTGGTCCCTTGCCATAAGAATACAAACGATCCGATAAGATATCCTAACGAAAACAGATTCACTCTGTTTGTCCCGGTCAAGAACATTATAGCGAGAGTGACCCATAATGATCCTAACATAGTTATCCTTTTAACGACGTCTAACCAAGATCTGAAACGATGCAGAAAAGATTTTAATAAATAATATAAAATAGAATATAAATATTTTATTAACCTTATGTAAGTCACAAAATCAGGAACGGGATTGTAATAATTAGGCGATTCCCAATCGTCCGGTATGACGTCGGAGTTTGAACCGCCTTTGTATGTTTCACCGTATCTTCGTTCAACTCTAAACACGAGCGATTGACGAGAGCAAAGTATCAACAATATGAAGTCACACATAATCCTCGCAGCGTATGGTGGATGGGTAGGATCGGGCAACATGAACCAATCGCGGGTTCTTTGCAAAATCTAAATTCACACGTAACGATCATATGATGTATTTTAAAAATTAAATATATTTTTTTAACCTCGTTTCCACCCATCCAAGGGTATGATATGCACAGCTGGGGCAACATTCCGACGATCGTTAAATATTGTATGGGTATACAGCCCACTATGAACACCATGAACCATATCCATAATTTCATCATGCGCTCTCGAGGCGAATTCCACAAGACACAGAGCCAAACTCCGTATAACACTGCCCAAAAGTCCATGCGAGATCCGATTAATCCCACTAGACACATCAACGAAACCTGAAATTATATTACGAGTTATTAAAATGCATTACGAAGTAGTATAATATGATAAAATCTTACTTCAACTCCAAATTTGTAGAAACCAAAATTTAATAAATATTGGAAGACGTGTTTTAAATCTTTATCGGCGTCCAGACGCGTGATCTTCGGAAACATCAATTGAGGCCGTACTTTCATATCATTAGATAGATATCTATAGAAAAGATTTTATATTTCAACTATATAAAAACATATTTTTTTAATAAGAATACCTTTTAAAAGACTGTCTTAAATCGACCATTGATTTGAACGTTATCACCATAATCAATCCGATGTAGCCTTTCAATAGTTTAGGTAAAGAAAGTGAATCGCTCATCTTTTTAAATCCCAACCATTCCGCATTGTTGTATGTTATATCGGCAATGTTGCTTCCGTTGACAGATTCAGTTGAATTTTGATACTGTTATATACGAATAATATCATCAGAATATGTTACGATATAACTTATATTAAAAAAAAAACACTCACTGTACAATTAACTGCATAAGAATCGTGCACGATATATTCAATTTGATATATCATTTTTAAAAGTAACAAAATACATGATACACCCGAGACAAATTGTATAACGACCAGTTGTACTTTGGTTTTGAACATTAGACTTATACAAATGATCACAACGAATCCAAAATGTAAAGCACATATCTGAAACACATTTAAATTAATAAGTTGCTTACGTCAAGAAATATTAAATCATTATATAACTCACATCAAAGACACACAAGAGCATAATCGATAATAAGATTATTTTAACGATGTGCAATTCCAGGAACAGGAAGAAAAAATCAGTCAGCATGCTCAAAAACGCGAAAACTTTTCCTCGAATCTGAGCGAGCCATGCGGAGAAATTTATCGAAGACGTCCGGGCTGTATCAGTGATTGAAGCTTGGCGTTGTAACGGTTCTGCTGGAGTGATTTCAATGTTCTCTGGAACTTGGCTGCCATGCGGTGTCGAAGGCGGTAACGAGCTGCCTCCCATCATGGAAGACGCGATGGATAACGGACCTTGAGAATCTTGACGAGCGACACTGCTACTTCTAAATATCATATTATTTTTAATACAAAAGCATCTTTCTTAATAATTTAAGAAAAATAAATTATTTACCGGCTCTTCATGTGTGACACTGCTAAAAAGTCTTTGTGGAAATAGTGCAGTTGAATAACTGTCACAATTAAAAACGAAGTGGGCGTTATCAATCGCAGGAATAAATCTTTGGTTTGGTAGCGCTCTAATCCAATATCAAGCTGCCTAAAAATTTAATATATTTATTGAGTTGTTCTATTGTTATATTATATAATACAAATTCATCTATATCTATATATATTTATTACAATGCGACTGGTATGTGAAGATATTTATCCCAATATTCCGGAAAATCATCGAATTGATAAGTATACACCAAAATGAGTATCGACATTGAGTATACGATAACAGTCACCCAAAACACATACATCATTTTGCGCCATGCACGTATTGATATCTAAAATTTATAAGTAAATAATAAACAGTTCGATCAACAACTTTTAAAGCTATAAATTAAAATCTTTACTTGGAACGTGAGGATGAATATTAAGAATAATGCCATGTATACTATTCTAAACACTGTCATTCGCTTTCCTGTTATGCCAATAGCGAAAAGCATGACAGCAACGACACATATCCAATATTTTGTAAAGAAACTTTTAATGTGGTCTCCGACATTTTTCATAATGGGTGCTGGTTGAGTACTAGTTTCAACAGTAGCTAAAATTAATAAAATATTAATAGATATGTATAATACAGTTATCATAAAAATAAATAATAATACCTGGAGTACTTGCACCAATTGTTACTTCTGTAGGAGCTGCTAGATCTGCGGCAGTGGATGATTTCCGCCTTTCTTTCTTATCTTGAATGAATTGTCTTAGTGTAACCCAAAACATAACTGTATACATCGATTTCGCTAACAATGGAAGACAAGGGAGAGCATCCGGACGCTCAAATCCTATCTGTGCCATATTCATGCTCTAAAAAAAAGTTCATTATAACCCATATAAAAATTAAATCGAATTGCATTAAAATTTAAATAACCTGAATCCTTGAAGGCAGTTCATCTTCGTTTATATTCATTCCGTAAATGTATTGAGCAAGTAAGAGTATTTGTGCATATGCCACCAGAATGGGACTCGAACGCAAAGTGAAGCCTCTCTGATTCTCAACCATCCAGATGACATTAGCCCACAATAACAACACAAACGTCAACCACGAGTGATATGTGATACTCCAGGCCATCATAATTATTGCTGTAGCTACATATGAAGATCTAAAATCAATAATTATGATTATACATGTAAATATAAAAATACAAAAAATAATATGTAAAAATAACCTTCTCATTAAATTAAATATGTTGGATATAGCATCAATAAACGGTTCTAATAACGTTTGATTTTCACTCTCTTCATTATCTGAAACCAATAGATTTTCTTTAAATCATTGATATAATTTAG
Organism: Plectrocnemia conspersa; assembly: GCF_051122295.1. Lineage (NCBI taxonomy): Eukaryota > Metazoa > Arthropoda > Insecta > Trichoptera > Polycentropodidae > Plectrocnemia > Plectrocnemia conspersa. The sequence goes on from NW_028277178.1 coordinate 20,201,006, forward strand.
TCATAGTGCTCATTATTTTGGGTTTACCACTAAGACTATTCATGGCTATGCCTTCCTCTTGACCCACGATAACAGAGCCTGTTGAATCTTGATAGTATACAGAGCTGGCATTTGATTTTCGGGAGAATATTTTCTTTTTTGGACTAGTGGTGCGAATGAGCTGAAAATAATCAAATTTATATAAATATCTTCTTCCATAGCATTGCTGTATGTATAAAATATAAATTTATAAAACAATATTCATTAGTTTCATTGCAAAAAAGTGCTGTTGAATAACACCAACTAAAAAAACATTGAAGTGTATAAAACAGTTTTATTATATACATACATTGCTGATAATGATTATTATGATTTATAAATCTATTAATTGTTGAATTATAAAATTTTATATTTTTATATAATAATATACAGACATGTAAAAATATATATATTTGTATATGTAGAATAAAATAAGAAGCAATAAGTGCAAATTAAAGATTTAAACTAATCTTAATTTTGTAAAAATAAAACTCAAATCGTTTTAAAATATATTTTACACTATAATGATGATCAACCTATTTTTATGATATTCTTGTATCATAGATATGTAAAAAAGCAATGAACAGAATAAAAAAAAACATATAAAAAATTAAAAACGTGCTTCTAATGTTAATTCTTTTTATTGTGCTTCTACATAATCTTACTCGGACTTTTCTCGTGGCCGATCTCCACTTGTCCTGCGTTAGGGTGTTACGCATCATACGTTTTCGCGATAGTCGCATGGACATTTGCCTCTTAATAGAGCCATTAAGGTTACCGCATTCCAATTTAGAAAATGATTCCAATTTTTTTTCGGGCTGATATTACAAGAATACATCGCATAAGAACACCACAATTGACATACATACTAAGACATACTCCATGTAATAATATAAAATTGACTTTTTCATATAAATGGGTGTAACTAATAAATAAAGAACCTACTTCTGTGCTGAGGAGTGCTGAAGACTCATACGCCAACAAGTAGTAAGTGAGCAGTAAAACGACGGGACTCAAAAACGAAGCCCACTCCAAAGATAGATACTCAAAATTTCTCGGGTCAGTCGTGCAATTCATAGAGATCAATTGAGTGAATCCTAATAATCTGTGTTAAACATATTTGAAAATAAATAAGATACAATATAAAAACATTTTTAAATGATAAATATTTTTAAACCTTGATATTTGATTTTCTGGAGGTAACAATTCCAAAATCCATTGCGATTGATATACAAAAAGTATGATAACGTGTATAAAAAGTAAGGCCATTATGCATTTACAGATAATGGCAAATCCTCTCGATAGTTCTTTACCACAAGCCCACCAAGTGGCTCCTCCAAGAAACGTTAGATAATAAATACCGCTCAATATACTCGGCCTTAGACAACCGGCTATCATTAACATAAATAATGATAGATATTTTCCTGCAATTGATTTACAATAAGATCAATAAAATATCACATACAATTATATATTATTTGATAATAAATAACAAACCTAAATTAACAAGGAACGTTCCTTTTCTTTTCGGAGAACTAGACTGCATCTCGTCTTCAGGCAAACCTTTACACAGTTTACTTATTATAATATAAATTATCGTAGACGAAATAAACATTAAAACCTGAAAATAATATAGTACATAATATGAAGTAGATAAAATATATACATATTTATGTTATTAAGTACAATATACGAACCTCTGGAGATATCCATTTACAGACCATGATCGCATCCAGTTCATAATAATTCACTAAGCCTATGTGTCGTAAACTAGATTCTATTGGTTTGCAAACGGCTGTCCAGACGTCAAACCAGCTTTTTGGTATAGATGCCAGAGTAATATGCCACGTTAGCTGGCATAATAAAGTTATGATACTAATAACTAACACTGTTCTGAGATAATATCCAGTGTGACCTAAAACAAAATTTTTAATTAACTTTGTAAAATATATTGTGTAATCTATTAAATATAAACGAACCTTTGAAAGTTTTCGTTGTTGGCACCGGTACAAATGGTAGATAGAACATCAACAATAAGTACAATAGTGAAAATCCAACAGGTCGAATTATTAAACCTAAAAGAAAAAATACAATTAAATTAATACTACATTTCTTTCATTGTGTGCTAAGGGCGATGAAGGATGGATATATGGTTTTCTGTTGCGTTTCACACACTATAATAATTCATGATTATCATAAATAACCCCTGAGTTATCAGCGGTTTATTTACAAAGCCAATATCAGTGGTTTATTTATAAAGCAAATAACTGCTAAGTATTTTCGTTAAGCAATAGATAATTTTAGTTTTATCAAGATCCTGACACATAGACGACTAGAAGGCTGCAAAGCGCTTAACTTTTGATAAGCCTGAGACTAAAAGCGGCGTTGTTGGATGAGCGAGGTGGAGAACGATTTGTTTAAAATGAAGCCCTAGACGATAAATTAAGAAATAAAACTTTAAACTAGAGAAAATGCTCAAGGGTTTAATTTCGCTACTGAGTTGGGAATCAAATTTATGACACATATGCAAGAACATGTATATACAGTAGACTCCCCAATAACACGGTAAATTTGGGGCGTGCTATTTGAGTGAGCCAAAGGGAGGATATCTCACCACACGCGCCTGATTCATTCAAATATATAGCAAACATTGTATGAATATTTTCTAGTCCCCCAACTACACACACACCCAAATAGCACGTCACAATTAACCGTTTTGTTGGGGGGTCTACTGTAGTTGAAAACTACGAATAATTCAGAGCCTTAATCACAATGTTCAAGAACAAAAGTAACATAATTAAATAAAGAAAGTTGGAAATTTTCGAGAGTAGAAAAATTGTCCAAAGCACCCTCCAGTAATTAAAAAAAGTATTTACCGTTCTATTAAAAACACAGCGAATCATAAGGTATCTCAGAAATCTTTTCTGGATTTTTGCAATAATGAGATTATATTTAGCCTCACAGGGCTTCAAAATTAAGGATCCTATATATATGACGCGAATCACTGATGTAAATATTATCAAAGTGAAACGCAGTCAAAGCCGAGCATTTTAGAAGATCTTACACAAATATATTAAAAGTTAGAGAAGTTTTACTTCTTCCAGAGCGTAATTCCTAGATCTTTTGTGGATATTTCTTAAACCCTTAAGCTCAGCTTTCAGGAATTCAGATCAGTCTGTAAAGACAATGAATCAGACATCATTGGGACGCTTTTGAATACTGTCAAATCATTGGCATACAATAAAGAGTTTGAGTTTATAATGGTCATGCATAATTTAACCAAAAATAAAATAGTCACAAGCTGGAACCATGCGGAGCTTCAGAAGGTATGAAGCATATATTTGACATGTAGCCACTATAACACACGATCTACGGAATAGCGTAGTCCGTAACGTCTCAGACTAGTAACTCTGAGGTTGTGGGTTCGAGTAGCAGCACTCGAATTTTTATTTATAAAAATGCGCTATTATAAAAAACTTATAAATTATATTACACGTAATAATTTATAATTAATAATAGTCGGTATTCATTATATCTGATTGACTTACTCAGTTGGTACAGATTTACCCATTGTAACGCATTGGGCTCACGCCTTTCAGGTTACAGCAGAAGATTTAATAAAAAAATGAATTATCTGAAAATCCATGTCAAATGCTTTATCAAAATACATAAGAACACAAAGCATATTTGCGTTAACTCATGAAACGATGACGTTTCGAGAGTTAACGCAAATATGCGCAAATGCTGATTTCAAAGCATCCAGAAGAGAATCCCTGCTCTTACTCACCAAAGGCATATTTTAAATCTAAAACCTTGATTTCATTGATATTCATTACGGAAGAACAAATATGATAAAATTGGTTTGTCACATGTAATAAAATATATGTATAAGATAAACGTTTAGTATGATTACAGTATTATTAATATGTATTAACTACAAACAAATAGTCAGTGATACTAATATTTTAATTTTATAGAGTGTTTATGAAAACGAAAGCGAAAACTTTACGACCACATGACACATTCTAAGCATTTTATTAATATAATAGTTGTAAATTTGTGAACTGATGATAAACATCACCGATATGCGAAATATGCGTTCGCTACTCTAAACAATTAACATTCATTCGTAATATTTGCTAAAACACACGCTGCGTTGTACAAAAGTTTGCGTGTTGAGTAATCAACGTACGCATATTTTAGTCATTCTTCCATATTAATTAATATATTTTTTTCTTAATACGCGAACGACGCGGCATTGGAATCCCGGAAAACTTCATCACGAATTTTCAACGAATCTATAGCGTAGACAGAATATAATACATAATTTGTGGTTTATAAATATTTAGATTTATGTAAGCAAAAGTGAATTTGGCGATCGATTGAATTGAAGTAAAAGCAAAGATGTCTGCAACGTCAGTTCCCGCATTGCGGACATGACACACAAAAAAAATGTTTAAAACAAATATAATATTCAGAAAATCTTATAAATATCTTAATTATTTCGTCTGCGAGATATAAACATCGTCAAGGCATCGAGTAGAAAAATACTACTCGTTCTAAAAAATAAAACTTTCTGTTCATATTCATGTTTAACCCAACCCGTGTATTTTTGGATTAACTCCCCCTTCGCCCAACTGGGCAGACAGAAGAGTGGCTATCGCGTTCACGCTGAATACATATGTGACCTCTGATGCTCTACTACTACTATGCTAGTAAATTAGCAGGATAGTCAATTACGAGAGCCACACCCTCGCACTTTACCAAAGGGCCGTCATAATCAATTCTGGGCCGCATTACTGCCCTTCCGGACAAACTTACGGGCACGTACGAGGGCAGGTTAATTGATTCGTTACAGTTTAACGACAGTTCATCGTTTCGTTTACCCGAATTGGCAATAATTGCACCAGACTGCTACCTCAAAGAACAAGATGTTGCCTAACGGTTCTCTATAAAGTTGTATCTGTGAATACCGGTATCTCTGTAATAACACCGTCTTCGGATTTGGATTCTTAGCACGAAAATAGCTGCCAACGTTCCTATGGTTATTTTTGTTTTAACACAGACAGCAATCTGCTCTATTGGATTAGATTTAAAGCGTATTATGAATCCATCACTCTTCGAGATACGGATCAAATTATTTAAAGTAACCGGATATTTTCCAGCGAATTAAATTCATACACGAAAGCCCTTTAAGCACGAACGTGAATTTTTCCGCTCCCATCTCTGTGCGTGGAAGTCTTTCGGGAAAACCCTTTGTTTACGCGCGTTACCTACCGCGACTCGTCGAAATGTCAAGTGAAATTTTTATAGGTCGAATTGTGGAAAAAGGGCATTAAACGGCACAGCAGGGAAGCCTTCGTTAGTCATTATTAGTAAACATATGTACGCGAAAATGCCGAGTTGCTCGCTCGGCAATCCTTGATCGTCCGTCGCAGTTAAGGGAGAATGCCATTTCTTTAAGGTCATTGCGTCTAATATGTGTCCTAAATTTTTTTCATTGTTTTTCGTTGTGAAAAGTCATTGTTTGGGACAAAAAATACAGAGCATTTTATGGCATTTTGACGTTGCTAAAGTATTTTTTTCTTTAAAATTTTAAAAATTGATTATCTGTGTATTTACTATAATAAATCATGAAAAAGAAACGCATTTCAATCGATCTTTAATTGCACACATATTATTAAAAAGGAAAAATATTTCAACAAATCAATACTATTCTACAGATCACAGTTCTTCAACCTGGGTTCCGCGTTTATGGGACAGACTATTGAGACAAAATAAATAAAAACTGCCGATAAATAAAAGCTGTGCTTAATGATCGTGTTAAAATTGATCAAATTAAAGCATTTGAATGCAAGAATTTTCTCATTATATGTGAAAATATGGGTAGTTTAACCAGTGGCATAGCTATGGGGGGGGGGCCGCCCCGGGCGGCACTAGCTTGGGGGTGGCATATTCGCGATGGGATCGTCTAGTGTGGTTCTTAACCCTGAATGCACTAAAACATATATAAATCCACGAATAACAAAAGCTTAATAATAACCCATTTATTATTTTAAGAAATGCTGATTTTTAAGACCATGCAAAAAATGTATGGGGAGGGGGCGGCAATTTTAAGGATCTCCCTGGGCAGCACATAACCTAGCTACGCCGTTGAGTTTAACTTAGGGTTCCTTGAAGAATATTATAAACTGGAAGGGTTCAAAGTTCTGTAAGATTGAAGAGCTACAGATGGTTAAAAAACAGATAATTGTCCAATATTCATGTTCTTGTATGCGATACTTCAAACAATACTCAGGAATGTTGTGTGCCATTTAATTGCCAGCGCTTTCATTCCTGAGTATTGTTTGAAGAATCGCATGCAAGAACAAGAATAACATTCCTCTCAGAAAGTTAAATAAATGCTTTCCTAAGTACACTCGTCGACGCGACTCAAGGAAATCATATCACAGCACACTTTGTATAGTAAATATTTATATTCCCTCATTTACAGGTATTTGAGAAGCTTTTTTGTCAATTTTTATCAAAAGTGATTTGATTGCAAATATTTTAATTAGCCATTAAAAATTATTAAAAAGTGTTGCCTTATAGTGGATTTTCAGTCCAGGTCAAAAGAAATAAAGACGCTCGATTATTACGACTTTTTATAACAATATTACGACTGAGAATCGAATAAAGCACATCTAAGCCGAATTTTGCTCAATAATTCGGCTTAAAATCGTGCCGTCGCCGTCGCAGTGGGAACTCTCGTTACTGAGCGTTCCCACTGTGACGGCGCCGACACAATTCTATTGCTTTTGACGTGAATTTTTGCCTTCTGAGAAATGATAATTGTTTTTGCGCTCTTTTATTAACCAAAATTCGGTTTGCATATACTTTGATCAGCCCTCTTATATCTATAGCAATATCGGTAAGGATAGCTATCATATTTTTAGAACATAGTGTAATATCGAAATGTAGACAAACTATGGGGCAATATGAGAGATGAGTTGGCTTAGTTTGTATTTTGGACTTGACCTGATAAAAGATCTAAAACAATAATTAGTTTTAGAACTTTCATTAGGTTAGGTTTAGGTTTGAATAAGAAAAAGACGTTTCAAATTGAGTTTCATAGACATTTTAGAGCAGAATTTTAGCGCCTATCAGTTAAATTATATTTACGCTAGTAGACATATATATCTACTGGTGAAAATATATTTGGACTTTACTATTAAAAATATAATTCCCGAAAAATACATATGTATAATACATGTAAATAAATAATGATAAGTATGTAAATAAAATATATATATTACTACATATAGAAAAGTTGAAATCATATAATTTTAATAGCACCTGCAAGATAATTTATATTTTTACTGGAAAAAACATATATCTACTTGTGAAAATATATTCAAATATGATTTTACTGAAAAGACATATTTTCGGAATAGATTCGAGACTGTTTTTTCTAAATTTTCTTCTAGAAATAAGCACATGAAACTGAGTGTATTATTTATTTATTTTGCTGCACTAAATCTAGTTGTCAAATTATCGATAATAAAATCTATAAAAACATGAAATTTATATAAATCAGCTGGTTCTGATGTTGATTTCTCGTTATTTCTTTGTTTCTTCTGAAAATTCAGATCGAATACATAAATTTACTGCAACTAATTTACATTCGTTGAATATTTCCTCTCATGTCTAATATTTTTTTAACGTTAAAAAATCAATAAAGTCAACAATAATTTGCAAACTAATTGTAACACAGGCGGAGCCGCGTCAAAAAACTACAATCTGTTCCTTTGAATAATAATGTTTATTGTGAAAGTACTACTTAGAAAGTAGGTGCTTTTGAAGGCAATGTTCCGTTCCTTTTATTTATTGTATAATATGTACAAAAATAGACTAAAGGAACTCATACCTAAAATACACCAGTATATAGGTACATCTCAAAGAACTGTAGTTTAGTTCAGATTCATTATTTGTGGACAGTTTTTAATTTTTTTTATAAATATATTTTAGCTATGATTTTTCCAGAGTTGCCCCCCCCCCCCCAAGGATAACGAGCCCCGGGAACTTGTCCCCTCTCCTCCCAGTGGCGTAGCTATGGGGAGGCGGAGTGGGCGGGCCGCCCCGGGCGGCACTTGCTTGGGGGCGGCATATTCGCGATGGGATCGTCTAGTGTGGTTCTTAACCCTGAATGCACTAAAACATATATAAATCCACGAATAACAAGAGCTGAATAATAACCAATTTATTATTTTAATAAATGCTGATTTTATGACCCTGTAATCATGTACGGGGAGGGGGGCGGCAATTTTAAGGATCGCCCTGGGCGGCACATACCCTAGCTACGCCACTGCTCCCCCCCCCTCTCTCGGCAAGCCTGTAGCTGGCTAATACTTTAATTTAGTCCAGTAAAATTAGTTTTATTATCAGACATACGTACGTACATAGGTTAACATGAAATTAATGGATAGGATATTTCATAATTTTACAATCAATTTTGTGTGTGTCATCTGTGGGCGAATTGTTACACTTAATGTCTAGACGTGTTCTCGAAATAAATCTATTGCACAACTATTAAAGCTTGAATCTAATTAAAAAATCCAAGTCCTAAGAATATTCCCCCATGAATTCAATAAGGCTCTTATTAAAAGCTTTTCAAAACTGTTTTTAAAAATCTTTTTGCAAAATACATTTTGTAATTTAGATGTTGGCTTTTACACCTTTTTTTTAATAATAAATGCAAATAACCTTTCTCCTATTTATCATGTTGTTATTTACACATGGGTGGTGGCTCAAATATTAATCTGGCTATTGTCTGTTTGACGGCTTTTTAGCTTTGATATGGCTATTATTCGTATGATATATAAAACATATTTAAAAAAATAAAATATATAACATAACCAGCAATAATTTACATTTAGCTTAATAATAAATTCAAGTAATTCTAAACATATACTTTATATCTTAAGTATTGAAGAATGAAAAATACAACATACATACTAGATCAATAATTTTCTTCACGTTTTATTAAATGTGGGCGTAGTTAATAGTCGCGACCATTTTTAAAGACACACGTGCTTCAAATGTATAATTTTAATACACATTCAATAGCAATTTTAGCTATTTAGCAGTGCAAATAAATCAGTCGCTCTCCTGAGAATATTACCGAATCGCACACAGTAAATTTCTCGTTTGATGGGAGGTGAATAAAAAAAAACACCACCGAAATTACGTTGATAAACACGCGAAACACGACACGCCCGTGAAACATAATTATAATATATTTAGCAAATACAAAAATATACTGCATACGTATAGTATTCGCGTATACATGCAAGTACCGCCGCGCCCTTCCAGGATAACGTGACCAAAAAAGTATTTTTTAATCCGAAAAATCTTTCTCGCATTGTGCACGGTTAATTGAGCGGTAAAATGCAAATGGAATTCCATTAGAAGTACACTTCACATGCGTATTTGAGGTATGACGTGTCACATACAGTGCACTGTGTATAATTATCATACGTATGTAGCTTCTCTCGAAGGACTATTGTATGCAAACACACGCATTGATTGGTTTATACGCCTCGAATCGAATACGCGATTATGGATAAACAAACATTCAAGTCAGCACGTTTTTGTGTAATACAACGTTGTTGTGTAAACAATATCATCGACGCTATCAGTAAACATATATAGTATTAAACGATAAATGATATGCCTATTTTATGTCAAATGCGTTATGAATTATAGCATTATGGTTTGCGGCAAGGATGTTGTCATTTACGATAGGTGCGGTAATCAAAATGTAAGTATTGGCTTTGATAACTATGTTCAATTGGTTTACTCGATTAATTGTGAAATATGAAAGAGTAATATTGAAGAAAGGTGAGGTGATCTATTATTGAGGTCCGTGATAAATGAATCTCCGTTGACACTAATGAACCATTAAATAACATTAATGGAAAAGCCGAAAAACACAGATAATAGCCGCTCGCTAGAAACTTACAAGATGCATTTAACATCTGAAAACTATTTTTAAAAAGAATCATAAAAATCCGAGATAAAAAAGAATACATACCCGTCTCTGAAACAGATACTAGGCGAGACATCCCGAGACTTTTAAAAAAAAACTCCTGAGACTAGACTTTATGATTTAAAATATAGTTTATATTTTATTTGTGGAAAATAATATTCTTATGGTTGAGATCCCTTAAAACAAACGATTGAGATTATATGAAAGCATAAGACTATAAGTAGTGCTTCCAACCGGGTACCAGCGTGTTTTTAAAGGAGCCGAGAACCGGGTATTTCCCCGCGGGTACCCGGTTCCGTTCATTTCAATATAATGTTTATTTTTTTAAATTAAACCTCTGTTGTAACACAATTTTAAAGAAGCAAAAGTATCCGTCTTTTTTTTTATTTTGCAAAACCAATTTAAAGATTAGTTAAACTCTTCCGGTCAACGATATTCGGTGCTTTTAAGTAGCCCGTTAAAATCACAGCTGCATACAGAGTAGGTAGTGATAAGTGCTGTATCAAAAAGGTAAAATGAATTATGATTAAAATTAAAGATAAAATTCAAAATCCAAGATTTATAATATTCGTAAATTTGAACTCCGGGTCAGTACATAATAGTTGAAAAAAATTACCCGGAACTGAACCGAGTACCCGGTTCCTTTATAAAATACCCGAGAACCGGGTAATTGGATGGGATCGATATTTTATCAACAAACGTTTTTCGAATGCGTAAAAGCATCTTATTGTTTAGGATTCGAAACAAAATAAGAGCGCATAAAGGACCAAGGATTTTGGAGCGGCGCTAGTCACTCGGGTATACTGAGTGAAAAATCGACGAATTGTTTCATTTTAAGATAGTATAAGTGAATATTCAGGAAAATGATTCGAATACTCGATTGAGAACCCTAGTTGTCGTCTTATAGAAAATACACACCCAATCGAACGCGATTGGTTATTTATAAAGCATAGCAGGGAAGCATCCCTTTTATCTGGATCTGGCAGATAAAATAAGTAACTATTACATGCGCCCTCGATCGGATCCGGACCCTTCAATTGCTACTACGACCACCTAGAGACTGCAGTCAGAAACTGAGTTCATCTTGGAATGAGACAGAGAACCAGATCCGAGCAATATATAAATGATGAACGGAGGTGATATCCAAGAACTTTTGTTACAGTTGAGTCGATGCCTGAAGGATGAGCACCACTCCTTGACACCACAGCGGCATTCTGAATGGCATGATCAGAGCGAGATTCTGCCAATCTGCCACTAGACTTTTCAGCGTAAGGAGGACCTTTAGAACAAAATGAGGACAATAAAAAAAACGTTTTGATAGGAGTAAGTACCCAGAAATATTTAGCGAATAATTAGGCTATTGACTGCATGCGTTGGAAACCCTAAAAGAGCAAGCGCCAGACTTCTATTGCGTCAATCGCAAAATAAAATGTTTTAAAAATATTTATTTTTGTTAGAAATAGAGATTTTGACACCGTTTTCAAGAATTCAAAGAGTTGAGGTATTTGGCTTCTGCCGTTCCATTCGGCATCGGCCGCTCCTAATGCACCGTCATTTCATTGGCAGCGGTGTGTGTGTGCATTCTATGCAAACAAATCAGGCGGTTCCATTCGTGGGGCGGCGTTTATGAATGGGCTAGGCGCCGGCCGCTACGGGGGCCTCGCGGGATGTTCCAAGTCGAGGCACTCGGGGGGATGGTCCCATTAAGGTGTAGCTGTCGCCCTTCCTTCTCCGCACACGCAACAATCCGACGACACTGAACAAAATCAATGACACAGATCAAGCGGACAAAGGCCGAGGAATGCGCGCATTCATCCATTCACCGCGAACGATGACATTCCGCGAGCGTTTCACCCCCGACCCTTTCCATTCCGAACGTACGAACGCGCGTGACGCTCTCCCCCACAACACCCTTATAAACGAGGTTTCCAAGTAATGGTCGTTGCACAATGATTCATTGCGAAGGGATAATTTGTTATGTGTCAGCGACTGTGCGAATTTCACTTTAGGGGATGCTGAATCACAGGATATACCACTAACCATTTTAAAAATTAGGGACGTCATTTGAGAAGGGTAGGTGAGAGCATTTGCTCCCCTTTGAATCTGGCCAGAAAAATACATGTCATTTAATGAAATACTATGAATTTTAAAGAAATCGAAATATTAAAAATAAAAAAAACGACCACTTTTGCCTCTTCTCTGGGCGATTTTATTGCTTTTGACGTGGATTTTTCACTTCTGAGAAGAGATAATCGTTTTTTGCGCTTTCTTATTAGTTAAAATTCGGTTTAGATATGCTTCATTCGACTTTCACTTATTGTAAGTCGTAATATTGTTATAAAAAGTCATAATATAAACGCTAGATAACGAGCGTTTCCATTGCGACGGCGCCATTTTATCGCTTGTAACAGGGACGCATATGAGGGAGAGGGGGATAGGTAGGAGCATTTGCCCTCTCTTGAATTTGGCCAGAAAATTGCATGTCATTTAATGAAATACTATCAATCTTAATGAAAACGCAATATAAAAAAAAACGATCACTGACTGGCAAACTTTTACCCCCCTTCCTGAAAAAAACTGGAATAACGTCCCTGTACTATATATGTTGGCCTTACAAAACACATTTTGATACTTAGGATGCGTCCGATAAGTTTTTATGTTTGTGTATATAAATACTACGATTGCTACGAGCTATCAAGTGTTTTGAGAGATTCAAGATGCCAATATGAATCATGGCGAAAGTTGATGGATAAAACAACGACTTGTAAGTGTATCGGGGAATATACGGGGAAATCGTTATCGTTTGGATTCAACAATCTACATTTTTGTGACATTGGGAAGTCTACTTTAAGCCAACATTGTTGTTTAATAAGCTCCAATAAAATTTTCAAAGCAACGGTAAAATATTAGATTAGATATTTGATTGGTAAATAATAAGTGTATTCAAGGATTAAAAGAGTATAAAATCGGTACAATAATATGTTACACAGTTGCAACAAGTTTTACAACTGAAAATATGTTAATAGTTATATAAACTAGCATTAAAAAAGTACAATGCATAAATGCAAATATCGAAAAATCTGGAACGGTGCCTGCCCGATGCATATAATGCAGAAAAATGATGCAGTACAGAATAGTATATGAAAATAATCGGTTAAATTATGTATACTTAAATGTGATATATCATTAGTGGTTAGGGAATACAATAACGGTAATACCGGTACTGGGAGGGAAAATTGACCTTCGGTACTACCGGTATTATTTTAAAATCTATATTTTTGTGTATGCTCGACGTGGCAATATAAAAGGAACACATTTTATTTATTTTAGTAAAATCTAACAGTACCTAGCAGTTCCTAGTAATTATATTATATAATAGAGGAATGACCGCGCCTTTTTTATGATAGGGATGGCTGGCGAAGTAAAAACAAAAGCAGATATTGTGTAAACGAAATTATTTCTACTATTTGTACATTTTTATCTTCATTCAGACATATTTTTATCCAAATAGTTGACTAAACATTGGTGTTAAATATTAGCAATAAGTAAGTCTCAATAATTATATTTAAATAAAATGTATGTTTTAATCATTATTTTTCCGTTACCAACTAAAAATAAATTGTACTAGACGATATAACTAAAATATGGTAATCGGTGTTTTTTTTAAATCAAACTTGATTTATCTTTAATAAATAAATATGTTGTAACAACTAAATATTATTGCTTTTTATTACCTTGCATCTTTGAGAGTACAAATAAATTATGTATAACATAATTTATTGAAAATGCAAATCAGTGATTTTTTAACAAAATAAATCGCATATGTTAGGCCAAATTATCTGGGACTAAAAGAGTTATGCAGTATTAACGTATTTTTTATTCTATTTTATTTACATAAACATTTTTACCTCAAATTTAATTAATGTTACTCTTAACATGAGTAGAAATAAATAAGTATATGCGATATAAATCTTTTGAAAATAAATATTATAGCGATGCTCTGACCCCTGGTATAAAAAATTAAGAGGCATCAAGAAGCGGTCGATCAAAGATGATGTTGTCCTAGATTTATTGTTCCAAAAGAAAGATTTGGCGCCCGAATTTTCGAAAATACAATTATTTTTATAATTAATGAAAGTGTTTTAATTAAAATAATAAATAATTCAGTTGATTTTAAAAATTCTGCCAGAATTCAGACAAGGTCACCAAATGTCCGAAAACCCTTTACACGTGTATATTTGTATTGCTTTATTTATTTACGATATAGCGGTTAAACTGATAATGTTTTTTATTGCATAACCTTAACATTCACACACAAAGTAAATACATATATGTTTATTATAGATTAATATCACCTGGAAGCTTATTCAGTTTAGCCAAACCCACATTTTCCTAAGCGATGCTTTACAAATTGCTACATCCTTCCGCATCGACCGTCCCTTTTCTCTAATTAACTTTCGCCATAAATCCCAATATTTTAATGTCAACCCCTTCCTGACACAACTGCGTGATGTGATTTTTTTAAATTTATAAACATCGTCCTGAATGCGTGTTTGGAACACGGAAGCAGTATGACGAAGCGCTTTCGGCTCTCCCATGTCCTGATTTACGCAAATTCGTCTTACAAGCCAAATAAAACGGACACACTATCGTGACGGAACGGGTGAAATTATAAATCGATAAAACGCGTAGTCGTATAAATAAAACTAGAATCGATCGTTCCGCGGTGACGCGAACCCTTTTGCAAATCAAGAATATCGTTTCTTGCAATTCCCAGCATTGTTGTAAAGCGGAGGCAGCCAAGGTTTCTACAACAATACGACAAATAAGCGATAACAGACAGCAGCTAAATTGCTTTGTTATCAAATAATTGTCGGGTGGATGTTGACAAATGCCTGAAAGGGCGTTCCGTCATGTCCCGGTTTTGATTTTATTAGGCCGGCCCTTCGTCATGTTTGTGTACCTCTCGTTAGTGTATGTTAACTTTTTGGGTCAAATTCGATTCTAATAAAAACATGTTTTAATAATTTTGTGCTTTATTTTTTTGAAAACTATTAAAATTAATTCAATCATAATTACGACGTAAAATAATATACTTGAAGTAAAAGCGAAGCTATAATTATATAACATGATTCAACGTAAACGTTATCATGAGTAGCTAAATATAAAAATATGAGTGCGAAATAATTCTAAAAAAATCACTTCACTATTGTGCCATTTGAATAATTTGCACAAAAAAATATATTGATTTAAATGGCCTCGAATGGTAGGAGATTGTTCAGACTTTAGGCAATGATAAATGCAATTGACAGGATCTTAACATTTTAAAGAACTTAATAAAGTGATGATGCATACTAAAGTACATACTAACATGATTACACAGGTTAATAGAAGTAAATTGAATACATACATTTCTACATAGTGTACGTAACGTGAAATAAGAATCGATTCGCAAAGGGAAAAGTGCCAACATCGTAATACCAAAAATCTTTAAATTCTGTACTGCGTGAAAATAAGTCACAACAATCAGTTGCTAAAAATGTTTAAATAAATATTGTAGATTTAGATAAACTAGATGAAATATAGAATATTAATTAATATAATACAATCTTGACAAATTTCAGCAGGAAAACTAAGAAAATTTATTGACAGACAGATATTTATGTCATATAATATTTATGAATACCTTTATTCACTGTAATACGAGCAATAAATAAATATAATGAAGTAATTAAAATCACATAAATATGTTTTATAACCATTTTATAATAAAAAAATAGCTATAAGATTTTCCTTTTTCGAGAGCTTCCTTTTTATAAAAACAGTCGAGCGAACTTTCTACTACACATGGACAAATGTCACATACACTAAAAAAATTATCGATCGCACATAGCTCAAAACATTTAATAACATGTTATTATTTTTAACAAGTTTGCGAAGCATCTGGGACATCGCGTAAGATATCTGGAGAAAGTCATCTCAATAATAAATAGAATGAAGTCACGTACCAAACATATCTATTTTTGACGCGGTTTATTTGTCTGAGCTAAATTCGAGGAACACACTGAGACATGTTTCCGAAAATGTTTTGGTAGTATGTGTATAATGACAAAAATAAAACGATAAGCTGGAGTTAAACGGCAGTTAAGATTAAACCATGCTTCTTATCGCGAAAGGTAATTTTTGCCAGCTAAATTATTCTTATTTTACATACTAAAATTTACTTTGTAGTTCAAAAGAAAATAAATGGAACATCAACACATTATTAAAATATATTTGTAATTTTAAATACAAAATATATTTAGAGCAATCATTTAGCTTTCTGAATCGAGATCATTGATTGATTTCTGACAATTTTGTCTAATTTATATTTACTTTATTTTAAAAATACTTACACTATGACTTAAAATCATAGCAACGCTAATTTTTATTTACCACATTTTAGGAAACTCATTGAACATCAGAGCACTGCAGTGCTGTCATTTCAATTAGGAAACAATGATTTGCAAAAAATATATTTTCTATGTGTATTTAAAACTGCTATTATATTTAATAGCAGTTTTAAGAACACAAGAAAAGCTACTCAGTGAGAATTTTTTATATAGAAAACATAACGAGATTTCGGAAATATCAAAAGCACAATAAAAATATTGATGAGGAAGGTAAAAAAAAATCATTTCGGAAATTTTTGTTTAAGGAATAAGTACTTTCTAAGGGAGCTCAAAAAAGCTATTTTTGAAAATGTTTGTTTAATGAGCACAACATTTTTGAGGACAGTCCTCTTCAAATGAGGATGTCTGGTCTCTTTATATAACGTCAATTTATGAGTAAAATCGCTTGGAATTTATAGATTTACTATTTCTGAAACTTACAAAAATGTTATCATTATTATAGGCCACATATGTATATAAAACTGCTGATATATTTAAAGAAATAAAGCGCATTTAGCCGAAAATGTGCTTGACGTTTTTGAAGGCAAAATAAATCTGCACAATTTTTAAATATAATAGCAGTATGTAATTAAAAAATATAAAATTTTAGTTGCTGTGAGACTAAACTGAATCTGATATTTAAATAAAATTAAATATCAGTTTTAATAAAAATATAAAAAAATTAAACACACCTCGTTGTTAACTTTTATGGCGTTGACATTATGAAAAGCCAAAATTGTGTCGTTAATTTAAGAATTGGCGTTCACGGTAAAGAAACATGAATATGAAAGAAAAATATGCACAAGATTTCTATGACTTTGGAATCATCATTCTCATGGGACCATCAAATACATTGAAGTACATGATGACTTTGTTGCAAAATAAAAGGTAGTACAAGACAATCCCGAAATATATTAATTTGATTTTGTATCCTTATTTTCCGGTTAACATTTAAAGGGATTTATTTGACTGATAGATCATCGAGAAATTATCAGATCCCGAACAAATTTTTATAAAAAACTTACATTTTAAACATTTTGGCTAAGTATTCTTAGCTATTTTATAACAAAAAAAACATATGTATAATATTATATTCATAGACGGCAAACATATGGCATGCATTAAGCTTTAAAATTTAAGATAGTTAGCTATTTTAAATATAGCGCTTGAATCACGTTGGAGTCACCACTTTCAAGGTTTGATGTCGAGGGATGAAATTTTGCAGGCAAAATAGTCGCAGTTAATTTTTATAAGCATATATTAAATACCACATATATATACACATAAAAATTTCGCTATGCGGCCATTTAAATATCAGCATTTCAATCAAGAAAAAGGCAATCTATTTTCAAAATATTTCAAATATTGACACTCCTCGGCCAAATTAAATCTCTTTTGCATTAAGCGAAACTGAATTCAATTTTTTCTTTCAGGGAAGTATCCAATTTATGTGTTAAATATACCAAACAACAACGTTTTTTTACTGAAAAAATAAATTTAATGCAAGAAAACCAAAATTGTACATAATAACATCAGTCTAAAAAATTACCGACTTCTGTGTAGTATTAATTGTATTTGTATACCAAATAAACATAGGTGTCTCAAAAATATATACAAATGTTAACAGTCTATAACCCTTTTAATTTTATTTTCTAACGTAAAATTGATTTAAAATAAAGATAAAGAAAATCTAATCAGTTATAAATTTGTAATAAATTTACTTTTTATTTGTGCTAATTTCCTAGACTGAGTTTTGGTATCTCGAAAAAAACATCAAATAAAGTTAGATACCACTAGTGTAACTGAAATTGAAAAATAAAAGACGATTACGTTAAAGAAACGTGCAAGCGATACATCGGCGTTGTAATTTCATTACCATGATTAGTCACGCTTAAGAATTTTTTATGCATCTTGTTAAAACAACAAATTCCATTTAAGTCGAGAATCCTAATCATTGCTTTGTATTGAAAAGCAGCTATTGATATAAATATAATAATACTACATTTTTGTGGTGGATGGCAATGAATCTTATCGCGTTTTATTAAAATGCTCTCAGGAAGTATTTCACCGCGATTTACAGAAAAAAGGTAAAATAATAACAATTTTAGGTGTGTCAGGACTCACACGCACACGTAATTAAAATTGAAACAAACTGCCAGTTTTGTGATTAGATTAAAGCGTACCTAGTCTAAAAACGCCCACCTTAGCAATTCTATTCAACGCAAATTATCAATTTTATAACACACATGGGATCTCACTACGATTGCAATAAATTTTGCGGCCACCAAACCGGTCAAGGTCAGCTAAACTTTTCTATGGTGGTCAATTATAACTAATGGCATTGGCAAGACATAGTATGTAGCATCCTGTTGTATTTTTTATAATTAAATAATTATAATAACATATTTAATAACGGCATGTATTGCTCTTTATCAAGAGTCGTAAAGTAAATATTAGCGTGACATGGTGTAATATGACAATGTGTAGTACTCAACTATTATTTATATGATACATTTTACATCTTTTATGATCATAACGTTAAAATAAAATATAAATAACATGTCGCAATTGACAAAATGTGTAATTGTATTTTTTGTTTCTCGCAAAACGGACTTTATCCCTCGGTAAAATATGTATTGTGGTAATGTATTGTCTTACCGAACAATTGTTTTAACTTGAGTTTAAAATCGTTTGACTAAAGTGAAATAACTCTCAAATAGTTTTATGAGTACTATTTTATGGAATAACGTTAAATACGTTTCGAAATCCCGAGCGATTATATTTTTTATAGTATATACAGCGAAATCGTGTTCGTAATTAAAAACACTCGTATATCAAAGCAAATATCTCCAACGCTAGATAACCGAGCGTTTCCACTGATACGACGACTGCACGATTTTATTGCTTTTGACGTGAATTCTAAACAGGGATCTCCTTGAATTTGGCCAGAAAATGCATGTCATTTTTTTTAATGAAATCGAAATATTAAAAGACGCCCACTGACTGGCTAACTTTTGCCCCTTAAAATGACGTCCCTGTGGAGAAAGTGACGCAAAACGAACTGCTTGTATTGCAATACATCGCTCATTTATTAAGTCAAAAAATATTATTTTTGTTCTCATATTTTAAAACACTTGTTAATCAAGTTGCTCGCAATTCAAGGGCGTTCTAGCGTGCATATGCGTTGGGAAAATAAAACTAAAAAAAATTTCCTACTTAAAATAATCATGTCTACAATTTTTTTCGACTTTTCGTAATTATTGTTTTTTATTACATAACATTACTTAATGAATTTTTTTCAAAACTCTATTTCATTAAAATATGGCAGCTTATTAAGCCGCTCAGCGTAAAATTCGGAGAGTTTTTCCGAAAGCTGTTACTCTAACTTTAAAAATGTAAATGTAAGGAAATACTAGATATTATGTTTATAAACAATTAAACAGTGAAAAGTAATTTATTACAAAAATAATATTTCATTGTATGGGGGAAATTCGTGTGAGCGTTAATCTGGAGTTTAACCAAACACGTTTATAGTTCATAAATATAATAATTTGTATACTATATAGCAATTTAATACTATTTTAAGCCTTTTAAATAAATAATATTTGTCCCAAAATATTAGTTGTGCAGTGATGGTCACCATACATTTATTTCTCGCTCGTATACGTATGGAATTCCCAAAAAGCTGTAGTGTTCATAAAGAAATCCTATTTATTATATTAAAACTATATGAATCTATATCATGGTATTGATCCTATCACGTTTATACACCTTTATGTACAATAGAATAAATGAGTTTATTATAATGACGCAAGCTGTATATTGATACATTTTATGATCTGCATAGGTTACGTCATTATAATTTAAAAAAACAAAACAAAAAAAACACGTGAGAATAATACTTACTGGATATAATGCATATTGGTAGTACTATCCTCAGAAGACACAGACAAACGATGAAATTTGCCATTTTAAATATATATCTATAAAAATAAAACAGTTGAATATGAATTATTTATTAACGATAAAAACACATTTGTAATAAAATAAATCATATTGTAAAAGTAAAAAATTAAAATTGAAAAATAATGTAAGCACTAACAACAAATATTTAAATAATTATTTTAATAAGTACCTTTATTAATAATAATAATAATTGTAAAATAAAATAAAACACATTTTAAGCATTTAAACAATTTATTTTTAAATTAAAAGAAATAAATCGAATTATGTACATGAATACACTCAAATTATTGTGATAACCCCGAGTCAGTATCATCAAAATTATGTCTCATTAAATGAACGATCGTACAAAAAAAATTATTCATAAGTTCGTTATCACACTTGAATAATTTTTAGGTGATGAAAAATAAAATAAGAAAAGCAAATATTTATTTTGTTTTGATGCATGTACCTTGTGAAAATGAGGTAGGAATGTAAGGCAATCCAAAATGGATTTGCTTAAAAGTCTCGATCAAGTTTTGAATTGCTTCATTTGTGCAAAATAATCGTACAACACGGGCAAAAGCCGACAACGTCGAACACAAACTAAACGAGTGACAGCGGTCGCCGGCATTCTATCGCGTCAGTGTTGCCATGAAAAAATATTGCACAATATTGATCTTCGGCAATTGCGCAATACATGTTTATACGATTTAGATTGCAATAAAAATTTAAATATTACGTTTATTTGCTCATTTTATTTCTATTCAAGAAAAACATATAAGGGCGATTTTTGCATAGTAAACAATTTATATTTAAATTTATATTTTTTTGCACGACATAAAGTTATTAGGCTAGTTTTTTTAATTAATGCGCTTTAATACCGGCATATGTTGAACAGTAACTGTGTCAAAAGATGAGTTTAAGCTAAAAGAAATATGCAAAAAAATCTCTCCCTCCTCTAATAATATAAACAATTTTACATGTGTCCACCGTTCGTCAAACAATATAATGTTTCTTGAAACTAGCATTTTGAACGACTTTCTATCGTTTCTTATAAATGCTATTCAAGAGAAATAAAAGAGCGCGATAACATTTTTGAACAAAAACAGAAATCGTTGGTCTAAAACGCGTTTCTAGGTTTCCGAAAAACTCCTTCCATCGCCAGGCCCCAGGTGCATCATAAGCCACGCCACACAGTTGATTTTGCGTCGTCGACCAAAGTAGACAATGCACACCTTACCTTAGATGAGGATCTAAGCACAGCAGTAGGCCGTCATTCACCAAGCGTCACATTGAGACCACAGAGGGATCGATACCGATCTTCCAATTTTACCTGGTTGGGACACATTAACGCAGTGGTGTAGTTCAAAAAAAAAGAAGTACTGGAACGCTACTCCCCTTTATGGCAATCAATGAGATTTCAGTTTATTTGAACCCAGTTACGATTACCCTTTGTTTGTTTGTTGCGCTACAGTAAGATTGTGCAGACCTTCTAATGATTTGTAGAAGATCTGTTAACATTTATTTGACCTTATCAGATCTTTTAACAAATCGTACTGGAACGTGTTTCGGCCCACACACACCTCTGCATTTATGGCATCTTCTAGAGAAGGTCCACCGAAATGGTAGACTTTTAGTTGCCTCCACGAAGCAAGGCCTTCTTTAAAGGATTGAATTGCATCTCAATCGGCACTTAAATATTCCGAAATACACGAACGTTTCATAAAAGTATTCTAATGGCAACAAACAAATATTTTTAACTTCACTACCCCTAAATATTTTCGTATATACGAGGTCCATCTTAAAAGTAAATGTGCTGATTTGTCTATATTCGACTAGACAACATAACATATTATCTGGGAAAAATCGCGAGGTGCAAAAAATATGGTTAACTATATATGCGAAACTTAGCAAGAACGTCATTTCAGTTATCCCAGAAGAGGGTAAAAGTTGACCAGCCAGTGGTCTTTCAAGATTCATAGTATTTCATTAAATGATATGCATTTTTCTAGCTGAATTCAAAGTGGGGCGGAAGGAATGCCCCCCTCCTCCCAAATGACGTCCACAAAAAGTAGGTGAGCTTTGCTATTGCTTCTCTAAAATTTACAGAATAGTAATGTAAAATGTAGTTTTAGCAATAAAATAATGTGCCTTATTTTGTCTCCTGTAAAATAATTCAGAGAATTATATTGTTAAAAGATTATATACAGACATAAATCAGACAGCTGTCAATAATCACGCGTGTTAAAGTGTCAAATGTTAGTTTGTAAGAATACATTTTACGAAATGGATCGCTTTACGCATTAGCATTGTTCTACAGAAAAAAACAATTCTCTACGAACGGTGTATCAAAATGTACGGGAAGATTATGGTCAATTTCATCACCCTGCTGAGCGAACAATTCGCAACATAGTGAAGAAACGTAAGAGACTGGAAGCGTTAAAGATAGATTAAGGCCTGTGCATTATCGTGGTGCCCGTTCAGCCGAGAATATTGCTGCTATAAATAAAAGTGTGCTGAAGACTCGGAATTGTCGATTCGTCGGCGTTGGACTTTTCTTATGGCTCTCATTGCATCTGGATTCAACCTACACTCACATAAAATTTAGATATCACAAGAACAGAAGCCCAGAGACCATGGATAGAGAATGATTTACTCAGAATGAGTAGTAGAAAATTGATAATGATTTTTCAAAGAATTTTATTTTCTGATGAGGCACATTTCCACCTCTCTGGGTATGCTAATAAGCAAAATTACCGCATTTGGGGCAAGGAAAATCTTTATGTGATTCACGAGAAATCATTACAAACCACATTAGCATTGGGCATTACTTTTTTGAAAATAATGAAGGCTAGACTATTATAGTCAAGTGTGAGCACCATATGCGCGTAACTGATTGTTTTTGCCACAAAATCAAAAATATTGATGTGGAAGACACATGGTTTCAACAAGACGACGCAATTTGTCACATATCGGGTGCAACGTTGGATGTTTTGGGAGAAAAGTTTCTAGGTTTCACGTTTTGGTGGCGTCAACTGGCCGCCAAGATCATGTAATTTAACGCAGTTAGATTTTTTGTGGGGTTACACTAAGAGTCGTGTCTACAGTGACAAACCCGTAACACTGGAGCACCTAAAAACCAACATCCGCTAAGTTATAGCTGAGATACCACCTGAAATGTACAAATGTCGTCGAAAGGATGGGCTGCTGCAAAAAGACCAGAGGCGGCCATTTAATTGATATTATTTTTAGTAATGAATGAAATACATCAAATGTTCGATAAAAAAATCGAAGATATACCTAAATATTTATGAACAGCTTAACATAAGCAATATTTATTGTATAAAAATTAACAGCTCAATATAATTAGTAAAATAAATATACAATGACATATTTTTAACTTATACATCTATGAAGATGTTTTTTTTAAATAGTAAGTTTAAGTTTAAAATTTTCAATATATGTATGTATTCGATCTGGGGCTAACATCATTCATTCGACACAGATCTTTGTATATGTATATACATATATATATTTATTAATACAAAGTAACTGGTAACACCAGGCAGAGTTAATTTTAAAGACATAAAAATGTTGCATTTGTTTTATTTTGTATCCTCTTACAAATAATTAAAAATATTTTCACCAGTCGCCTAATTCAATATCTTTCACTTCATCTTCATTACCACTCATATTATTATCTTCTTGTGCTTCGACATGATTAGCGGCAGCCTTTTTAGTTTTCATAGTTTTCTTCGTTTTGCGTTTTTTCATTGGTGGAGGAGAATCTTCTTCGTCATCTCTAGGCAAAAATTCTTCATTTTCACTATCAGATGGAAACAGTTCAACAGGTCCGTCTTTGGGAACCTTTCTGCTCTTTGATTTTTCCACCCTATTTCTATTAATACTAGGGAGTCTATCAGCCAAATCATGATTTTTAGTAGCTTTCTTTTTGTTTTGCTGCATAGTGAGTTTCTTCCAGTTGTCGTAATAAGTTTGAAGTGGAGTTCCTCCGTTTCGTATATTTGTCTCCCAAGCTTTGATAGCTTGAATATTGTTCAGCTGGAAATCCACTTTCTTTCTGTGACTTTCTATGAACTGTGAGTTTTCTTCAATCTTATCAACAATTAATCGAATCTTTCTGTTGTAATTAGCAACCGAGTTTGACTTCAAAAATTGCTTAAGCTGAAAATATTAATAAAATTATATAAGTAAACAGTAACCAAGACAAGATATGATGGACTAACCTGAATTATTGGTAATATCGTGATGTCAGGGAAAGATATTTTGTTTGAATATATGCTTAATGTTTCCAAAAGAAGACCGTAAACATTTTCAATCACTGCATCTTTAAAACCATTTTCACTAAGAAGCGATTTCGAAAGTCTTAAAATGCAGTTAAAGTTCATCGGTTTCATTGATAGTTTTTTATGTTTCTTGGAAAAATCATACGAAGTCAATACCTATAAAGAAAGCAATATAATTGTATAAATTTATAATTAATTGTAATTATTATATAATATTTTTAAATACCTCTAAAAGAAACGGTAATATAGGTATGTATACATCAGAATCTCTTGAAAGGTTGATTAAAATTTGTATACAGTGGAATCTCAGCGGATAATATTGAGCAGTTGGAATTAGCTTAATCGTGTTTGTGATTATCATTACGAGTGGATACACTAATGTTTGCAACTGTGGCCTCGATCTGGTCGCTGATAATAACTCTGCCCATAATTGTAACGAGTTTACGTACTGCCAATTGTACACAACTTGAATATTTTCTTTTTTGTGTAGTATGACAGCATTCCTCAGATGAATGGCTAACTGTCTTATGTATAAAAATACATGTTGATAAGACACGTTTACGTCCAATGCAAACATCTCGATTAGCGATCTTCTCATGAATGATATTCCAGGTCTTGTGGTTGGACTGACAAATTTACTGTTTTTGACGTATGTCATATACATCATTTTCAAAGTGCTGTCTAATAGTATAGGCTGATTATTTCTTGTCACACGAAGAATACACAAAAATGCCAACACTCTCACGGTGTCTTCGGACGTGCTCCATAAAACCATTAAACGTTTAAATAAAGCTTTTGTCAACGCTGGGAAACAACTCAAGAAAACAGACATTTGATGCAAGTGTTTCAATAGAACGTTCAAAATATTAATAGAAGCTACACCGCCGAGCAGTTTGAACAGATCGATGAAGTACGTTTTCAGTAAGCCTTTTACTTTAACCCACTTCTTACATTTTTGTGGATTTCTATCTGAAATTTTCATACCGAGAACTTTTTTAAACGCCGGTTGCAAGTATAAAACGCACATTTGAATGATTGAATTGAATACTCCACTTCCTAAAATGTGTAAATTTGTATTATATACCTTATTTATTGTTTAGAATATTTATAAAAGAAAGCATCATACCCTCAACTTTAAACTCATTATTTTCTTCTTCATCTGTACCAGTGACTCGTAATAAAGCACCATGAAAAGCATTTACGACCTTTGATAAAGTAGATATCTCTATCTTACCTTCAGATCGTAAAGCTTCTTGCCATTCGTTAATGAGTTTTAAAGTAAGCTTGTTTGATGAAGTCTTTTCTCCGTCCTATTAAGAAATGTATTAAATTAAATAAATTTTTCAACATTACAAGAGTATTGTATAAAAATGTATACATACTTCAAAATCACTTTCGTCACTATCTCCGCGCAAATCGGCAGTAGGTTTGTGAACAGATTCCCCTTTGTCTTCATCGTCAGATTGATCGTCTCCATCTGATGCATCTGAATCCACTTTAAAATCCAGTAGTTTCTTGTCATTTTCTTTGAGAAAGTCATAAAACTCAGGATCTGTATCTTGGAGCTTGCTCAACGAAGATGTAAACGCACGAGCTTCAGCATCATCCGCTATTTTGAGGTTAAGTTTGCTATCATTGAAATTATCATCCAAATATGCCACATGTTAATGTTACAAATTAAAAAACTTACTAGCTTCATCAACTTCTTCCACTTCTTCAACTTCTTCAACTTCTTGGACTTTAGGACGTTTAGTCACTTTAAAAGCGGTTCGCTTCTTTTTAAGCGACATGGTCGGCATGACACTGATGTCAAACACGTGCGCTACTTTAGTCATAACAACATTTTTAGTGTCCATGATAATAACTTTTGTATAGGCTTATATATTATTTAATTAATTTACAAATACTTTTTGGGAATACAAAAATATACGAAACTTTAAAACTGAAATTAATTTTTTTTTGTATAATTAAAAAAAAATATTTACATATTTTTTTTAATAAAAATTTAAAATAAACAATTTATTCTAATTTTCCGAAGACAGATAATTGTTTTTTGATTTATAAAAAAAACGAAAATTGGTTTTGTGTTTCTGACACTTTTTTAAAAGCTTTTTTGCATTTATACATCTCATGTAAATAATGATATGTACATATGTAAATGTATATCGAAAAGTTCAAATCATATAATTTTACTAGCACCTACCAAATAAATTATATTTAAAATATATATATATATATATATATATATATATATATATATATATATATATATATATATATATATATATATATATATATATATATATATATATATATATATATATATATATATATATATATATATATATATATATATATATATATATATATATATATATATATATATCTATCAGTGAAAATGTATTCCACTAGGATTTCACTAAAATTGCATATTTTAAGAAATAATAATTATTCGATTTTATTAAAATTAATAGTATTTCAATGTATGACATACATTTTTCTTTCCAAATTCAATGGGAGGAGAAGGGGGGGCAAATACCCATCCTGCCCCCTATAAATGACGTCCCTGATTATGATTATGTGAAGGATATAATGACCAGGGCCAGTCCTAGGTTATTTGGCGCTCCAAGCAAAAAATTAAATTGTCAAATATAGTATTAGATTAGACTTTAATTCAAATTAAAGTCTAATCTAATACTATATTTGACAACATATTTTTTTTACGATTGTAGGTATTTAAGAATTTGTAGTTTATTCCCTTGCGATTTTTTACACGTGAAATAATCTAAGGAGTACACAGTAGAATATACCAAAAAAACTATTATCAGCTTATATTCTTTAACAATATTTTTTGATAATTTTATGTGAATATTGCGCCTTTATTTGGTATCACGGCGCCCCACAAGATCTAACGCCCCAGGCGATCACCTATACTGCCTGCCCCTCAGACCGGCCCTAATAATGACTGGCGAACGATGCTTTGCCGGCCGTCGTACGTTGTGTACGTTGTGTACGTTGTGTACGTTGTGTACGTCGTGTTGTGTTGCCCTCGCCGCCGTCACATCAGTGTTGCTATATATCGCATAGTTTTAGGCCATAGTTAGCCGACTAGTTAAATTGGCCCCCTACATATTTACCGGTGAAAATATATTTGGATATGATCTGAATGAAATACAAATTAGAATATAATTTCACTAGTAAAAAGCATTTACAGTAACATATACATATAGTGAAAATAAATAATTATTCTAGCAATCAATAATAATAATTATTTCTTACTTGCTTGCAATGAACACCTTTTTATATAGAGTAAATGTATATGTTTTTATAGGTTTTTCATATTTAGAACTGCATACGATACAAATATGTTTCTCTATTTATGATAAATATATTTTGAAAATTAGTAAAATGATAAAAACAACATAAAATAAGGTAGAGTTAGGGGGTATATCTCTTAATTTTTACTTTAGGTTACTATATAAATATTCTATAGTTGAATTTGTATATTTGGTTGTTTTTAAGTATACATATATTTTCGATTTTTTGGATATTTTAAATTTATTTATGAGTCTTCGTTTAATTTTGATTAAAAGTCAATCAACAATTTTCGCGAATATTTTTATTGGCGTATCGCGGAGGCTGTTTCCATTTCGTCGAGTCGATAATAATTAATTCTGAATCGGCGTTTTCTCCTCTTTTTTGCTCCCTTTTGACGATAATGGGCGTTTTGAGATGGCGGACCACCCGCGCGTTGGCTCCGAAAGTGGTCATTTGCTAAGTCACAGTTTGCGCTGGCCGGTACTATAGTTCGGGACACCATAAAACAGCCGGGTTGACATTTATTTCGCCATTATTCAAATATGCGGCAATTTCGTGAGCAATTTCGCCGCGGATCCGCTTATCCACGCCGTCCGTTTTCGCGAGCGGGATACTTCATGGCGTTCGCCCTGTATAATTGACCCCGAAGAAAGTATTTGTAATTATAGTAATTTTCAATTTTTCAACCGGCGCGAGCCCGAGTCTATAAAATTTTAAGGAATGGGCTGCACGCGCGCGTAACTGTGTTGCGTTGTTTACATTTCATTCCAGAGCTTCTTTTTTGCTTTTGAGCAAAATGTCTGATTTGCATTTTTATGTAAAGATAGTTTTTTTAATTGAAAATGACTTTAAATAAGCTATAGGTACTAGTGATAAAAGCCATTAACAATTAATACTAATTCATCTTCATTGTTTCATCAAGAATTTTTTATGATGTGTGGTAGTGTAAATTTTTCTTCCTCATTTTTCTTCTTCATTAAATACATAAGCTCATTTCTCATATGGCATTACTTTATTCAAATAATAATATTAAAACAGTGAGGTAACCAGCTTTATAAATTATATATTTCATAGTTATATAGAAAAGTTCGGTTTAAAAAATATGCACGCGAAAAAAACGAAAGCAAATGATAAAATAAGTTCCGAGGTACATCGTTATCTCTTTTAAATTGGCAAACGGTCTCCACACACAAATGTAATCAAATACCGAAAACATTTATGGGTTTATTAAAATACATAATAAGTATGTACATAAATATAAAGTTGAAAAAATAATCAAATATAATTACATAAAATAATCAAACTCTCACTTTACCAATATAAATGTAAAAATTTTAAATGTTTAGGTAAATTTGCAAAGCAATTGTATTGGTGATTTTTAATTAATTTTTTTCCATCGATCTCTAGAGGTTATTATTGCTTAATTTGGGGATCCTTGAGTATGTAGTGATTCCATCTTGAAATGAGAAAACAAAATGAGATTATATATTTTTGTTTGATTTTATATCCTTTGTGTGAGTGAATAAGTAGACAAGTAAAAATTATAATTTTTAAGGCAGCAGTTTTTTAAGGATTGATATTTTGTGCAAAATACATTTATTAGTTTTGTGAGGTTCGTAAATTTCAGATGATTCACAGTTATAAAATAGTTTTTATAACAGTGAACTTTTATTTGCAGCAAAGACAAAATCGGCTAAAAGCATGAAAAATATATAATTTTATGCATCTCGAGTTATCAACTTATTCACATCTAAGCAATATTCGTATAAAATGTTAATGAAATATTTTCATCATAAATAAGCCGATTTCATTTAGTTATTTGATTGTGTGGTGTTAAACAATAAGACCCACGGGTACAGACCGCAAATGATCACGATATAATGATGAATTGTATTACAAATAAATATTGGTTATTGTTTATCTCGAGCGGCAATTTATTTAACGCCCAAGGAAATGATCTAATGCAGATGCGCCTTCTCCAAGGTGGCGTCATCGTATTTTTTGTGATTAAATTATACATAAACAATAATCTGCCACTTAAATTCTCGTTTTAATGTTCAAAAATTGACAATAAAACAAATAATATATTTTATGTAAGAATGTTGAAAAGCTATGTATTGTATATATAATACCTACTGGGCAATTTGTTTACTAAAGAAAACAAGTATAAATTTCCCCTCAGGCTATCAATGTTATTTTTTCTTTAATAACACGCTATACACGTGTATACCTCTGATTCTAAATTAGATTAAATTTCTATGATTTTACTAAATGTTATAGATACAATTATTGAATAAATACGTGAAAGTCATAAAATATATATCTGGTTATATAAACAGATTAATCTATAACTTGAACAATTAGGTTTCTGATAATAAAACGCAATAGTTCATTTATATTATTTTTATTTAAAAATAAATACAGCTAAAATACCGATGTAAGAAGAAACAGCAGCGTTGAGGCGTTAACAAGTGAGAGAAGAGTATTTGTTGCCATGTGATTTACCGATTTCATAATTAGATGTTGCCAGGTTATTGAATATGCATAACGGGCACGGCCGAAAGACCCGGTCGTAGATCATGTTGTCCCGGTGACGGGATACCGCGGGCTATTTCCGATATTTTAACTTTACATTTTTCGGGTTGGCCACACCAGATAAGTTTTGATAGCGCGCGGGCATATTTCAATCCGTGCGATTCGCCTATGGCGGGGGAGGTGGCAACCCTGTACCGTTTTTACGATTCAATCATACTCATATGCGAGTTATACTCTTTTACAAACGATTTTATTATTATTTATTGTTTGTTTACAATACAAATATATATATATTAAAAAAATATAAAACAAACTATCCATTCCACTAAGTACTGCCCACAGAAAAAGGCAATCGAGAGAAAGAGCCCAGAGTTGGAAAGTAGATTAGGGAAATAGAGCATTGTCATTGGGTAGTGGAACCGGAACGCGTTCCGGTAAAATTTGTTAATTGATTTGATAATATTAAAAAAATATTTTTTTGATATTATCACATCTAATAATCTTCTGTCATAAATTTTTTAAGCAGTCCAAATATGTTTAAAATTTTTGCGTCAAAAATGTTAGAGGCCGCCCCGGGCGGAACTTACTTGGGGGCGGTATTTTTGCGATTGATAGAGCGTTTGTGTAGTGTGGTTCTTAAACTGAATGCGCTAAAAGTATATATTTATGAATATGTAAAAAATATTTAAATTTGTTAGATAATTTGGAATCTGCGTGTTTTTAAAAAATCCATAGTATTTGATGTCAAAATGATTTAAAATAAATTATTTACAAAATTGTAGAAGGCTAAACTAAAAATATTATATTTTATAAAATTTTATAATACTCACTAGGTATAATAAAATATTGAATTTTTATTACCTATATTATTTCAGTTTATTCATTGATATATTAATTTTAATTCATAACATTTACTCGTGATGTATTATTATGCGTGCAAGATATAAAATTATAGGCTTTTAAGTGCCTACTCTATATCAATAACCAAAAATTCGATCCGAAGGGTCCGTGTAGGTTTCCGTCATGATTTCCTCACAATGAATTACGACTTATCGGTGAGGCGTTTTAATTTGACCCCTGCGAAGTATTGTTGACCTCATCAAGGAAACAATATCTTCCGCGCTCGACGCCAACGCAAATCTTAGATCTTTGTCTTGCCACGTCTCTGCCCCGGGGGCGAAACCCTTACATTTTTTAGGACCTATAATTTCGAAACCCAAAACTGGCGTACACTATTTGACTTAATTACACGTAATGAAATTAAACTGGAACTCTTTCTCGATCTACGTGGGATGAGTGGAATAGTTTTATCACGAATTGTATTTTTGATATAAATTTTAGTTGTTTGACGATTCAATTCATCTTTGTCTGAAAGCTTATTTTGTGGTTAACACTGTTGATCTTGAGGTCGAGATCAGTTACTTGTGCATTATGAGACCGCCCTGGGGTAATCAATTAAACTGCACACCGCATCGTGTTGTAAATCTGTCAAAATATAACACTGCGGATTTACTTCCACGCGAAAGGAGTGATGATATTTCGCTCGTGTGTATATAAATTTAATAAGAGTTATATCATATTCGCGAGATTTATACGAGATTTTTAGGCGGTGTAATTGTAAATGTAAATATAATAAAATTAAAATATTTTGATCCATGAAAAAATAGCAACACATCAATTGTCAAAATGCATTGTGTATTGTTCTTTCTATTTTTAAATTTGTATTTAAACACTTGCTTATTGACCTGTATAAAATGAAAGTATGAAACTGACAGGTAACATAAACTTGACCATAATGCAAAAAATATTCAGCGATGTGCTCATTTCTGTTATCCCATGAAAAAGGGTTTAAGGATCGTCGTTAATGATTACACATTGACACTTTAGTAAAATCGTTGAGATTTATTCGAAATGAATTATTGCGAATAATATTTCTTTTGCTCAAGCCATAGAAGACAATATATCTTTCATGAAGTATCATTTTCGAGACTTCGCACGATAACGTGTTGAATGAAAGGAGCTCGTTACACGTTAAGTTTAAAAACACTGAATGCATATATTTTTACTGATATTCAGGAAAAACAGCACTTTATTTTATCTTGAGTTTCTTATAATCTGAATTTTCATCGTGTGCACATTTTTAATTTTTCTGATACTGTCAATGCAAATGCAATTAAAATCGATTGTAAATTTATTAGCCGTTAACCCAATGCGTTACGATGAGATGCATAAACACAAGGTGGTTAAAACCCTCACATGAATATTATTGAAATTTTACTAGCTAGCTAGATTTCTTAATGCGTAATCAGAAATAAGAATATGCGAATAAATCTAAATAGGCTATTCGATTGTGCTGTTTTTGTGTAACGCTTATTAGTCTGAAAATGGAAATTTGCTTCACACACCAATAATAACAAAATAAAGGAATACAATTTTCAATATCATATAGTTATCCTCAATCAAACTATAATAAAAAAAAAATAGTTTTAAGTATGATTAATCTGCTTTTGATCTAAAAAATGTCAAGGTTCATTTATCGGTGATTATAATTAAGAATTTTTTTATACTAATTTGTACAATAAGTATATATTGCAATATTTTTAATTATTTTTAGTTATTATAAAAATACTTCTCGCACTGTATTAAGGCTTTGTTGTGTATAATGGTTGTGTTTACACGCCTGAAGGGACAGATCGCCATTTTGGATATATCGTTTCGATCCGCGTACGGGAAACGTGGATCTCACGAAGGGTGCATCATGCCGAAATGCTGAACGGTCGTAATTGACAAAGGTGCCTTTCTTAGTAATCGATGATAGCCAATTTGTAACCAAGACACGAAGTAATGTGGAAAAAAATATATTTTCATTATAATTACTGAGAAATATCACTCATTCTCCATATACGTTAAATCACCAATTTCCTCTTTGTAATTTGTATAATGTTACAATGTATCATTGAATTTAATTTCATTTCAAAGGTTATTTTTAGCCGCCGAGCTTTAACCAAAAACACATTTTTTGATAAGACAACAATGGTCTCAACGGTGCCGATTTACATAAAGAATTGCCCTCTCTCTCTCTCTCTTGTATACTTTTCGTGTTGCAGCACATCCGTATATCCCATTCAAAAGGATGATACGCCAAAATTTACTCTCGTGTTTTGTGATTATTATTATAATTCTAGAGTTGGCTTTAATATGATAAGTATGATGTTATTCCGCGCTCTCCGGAGGCTTTGCGTCATAAATCATCATCAGGTCAACGCGAGGGTCTGGGGTCGATCACGACTGCGCCCCTTCAATTTAAATATACGATTTGCAGAGTAAAACGCTTTTTGGTGTATCGTCATCGAGTGTGTCGCGTTCCAATCGAGCATTGCAAGAAATGCCTGGCGTCATCAAACCCTGACAAGACATGATTTTGATGAAACTCTGAGATCAGGAAGACTCGTGATCATTGTTTTTATGATATTTTTTCACAAATACTTTAGAGGTGAAAAAAGGTTTAAGAAAAGAAAAATTTGACGGAGTGTTATATTTTTTTGTAACGTTATTTAAGTTTTTAAGTTATGCAGATGACTAGGGCACACTATTTTTTTAAAAGATTTATGCAAATGTTAATTTTTTAAATATTTTATTATTTTCTAATTTCATTTTTGTTTATTATTAAAATTTGATTAAACAAGTTAGTTTTCGTTTTTATTAGAAACTGGTTTAAGGGGTGCGAGAATAAGTTATTTTTTTAGGGGTGCGGGACATAGGAAAGGTTGGGAAGCTCTGCTTTAAGCAAATAAAGAAACACATTTGTGCATTAATAAATAAATTATAATATTAGTATTTTTTATGTTATGTTTAGGTTTATGTTATATTTTATGTATATGTTTAGTGTATAAACAATTAGCTATATTAGCAAAATAAATTAGATTACTGCAAGTATTTTTTTTAAGTCATTCATATTCTTTTTTAATTACAAATCTGAGCATCAGGTTTCCCCAATGCGTCATAATGGCCATTATTACAAAAAAATAAAAAAAAATACAATTATGGTGCACATCTAAAATAAATAAAGCCCACCCACATACATTTTTTCAGCTCATTATATCTATTACAAAAACATCCTTGGGTTTGGAAAGATCATTGAAAAGCGCTGACGTCCTGGCCGCGACAGGCATAAATGAGGTACGCGATCGCGACTCTCGATGCCACTTTAAAAGCCCACAGACAAATTTCAGCCGTAATGATAAATATTCAATTTATTTTTATCAAAGAAAAAATATATGAAATTTAATTGTAGTTAGAATGCTCATTACTAAATTCATATTATAATATATTGCCGTAATCTAAAAATTTATCTTCAAGCCCACCTGCAAAATATCGTTATTTGCATAATAACGTCATCTAAAAAACTAAAACAAAATATTTAGAATCATTTATTTATTAAGTCATAAAATTATAGATGACGAAATATATTTTTAGCAAGCTAGTCAATTTTTTTATATGTTTTATTTCTATGAATATAATCAACATATTATACAAAAGCTTAAATATAATAAAATGATTAAAATAAATAGTTCAGTAAACCATTTATTATATTACGTTCAATTAAATCTCAATACGGTAACGATTCCGTGAAATAATATGATTTATATTACACTAGCTGTCGGTACCTCACTATCGTGAGGTACCGATAGCTAGCGAGTGTGCGAATACCGGACCCTCAACTTTTTGGGTTTTAAATATAATTTTTGCTTCGTTCTGATTTTTTTAAATATTTTTTAAAATTTAATGGTTCAAATTGGTCATTACTATTTAAGATTTTCAATGATAGACAAAATAGTTCAATCTATAAAAACTACTTAACATTTTTAATTCATTTAAAAATAGGTTTACAACTTGACTAAATATTTCCAGAAGAAAACATTTTATATCATTTATTAGATTTACAACGTTAGATTTTATCGTTATATTGAAACTTAGATATTTAATGATTAATCTAAATATTGTATATCATTTATGAATAGGTTTAAAACTTGGCTAGATAATTATAAATTAAAAATTGTACTATGAAATTTCAATACAGCGAAGCTCACGAAACCAATGAATAAATTTTGGTGTACTGAAAATTCGTTATATTGAATGTAAGGAAGATGATATATTTTTATTTTATTTTTAATTACTATATTACTACAGCATCAAAATAACCTCTTATAAGGTTGACAGATCGTTTTTGTCCTTGTTTAAGGAAAATGTATGAAACACAATAAAATTTGTGAAAAAATGTTGTATAAAAAAAGTTTGAGGGTCAACGAAACACCTGTAATGTCGCTTTTGAACACATCTGGCACACCCCAAGTCAATGATGAACTGAATTCTTAGAAATATTTTGTCAAGTTATAACGTCATTCTTAAATTCGGAGCAAAATATTTTGTTATGCTGAGATTAGTCTTCATTACAATGAAAACATTTTGCATGAAAGTTTTTCGGGGACAAATTAAAGATTCGTTATACTGGAATTTCAATATTTCGCCTCGCTACCGCTCGCGCCGACCTTCACTATAGAACCAAACAACCTAACCTTTTTTTAATGATATTGTATTGATTTCTTCTCATTTCGGTATATTTTGTAATTGTCCAGAATCATCCAATCTATGACTAACCGATCCCGCGATCGCAGCGACGTATGAAGCGACGCCTGTGAGTATTTGTGGAACTGATTTTGACGCCGGCGTAAAACATCATCGTGACGTCACTATGGCGTTCTAACGCGAGTGTTTTGGGAATTCGCGGCCCGTTTTAACGATGCATATAGCACAATTTTATCATAAATTAAAATTTTAGTAATAAGAGCGTTTTTTAGTTACACCATAAGTTACTTTATAATTAAAAAAAGTTGTTTATATGTTTTATGTGTAAATATAAAAGCCAATTAGAAAGATATAATAAACTGAAAATATCAAGCACCTAATATGTTACTTTAGACCAAAAATGCGTTTTAAAAATATTAATAATTTTGAGACCTTTGTCTATCTTTAATAAAAAATACTTTGACTTATTTTGATTGATATATTTTTTAAAGTAAATGTTTTTTCTGCGCAGTATTATATATTTTAATAATTAATAAATGCAAAAAGTTTTCACATTATTTAAAATTAATAATAAAATAAACATATTTAAAATCCATAATAAATAAAGAATATTTAAAATCCATAATAAAATAAAAAATATTTTTAAAGTTGAAAAAAATATTTTGAATAAATCTTGAAATTTTATTCTGAAACTTTATAATTTAAAAAATATTAAAATTAGTGATATACAATTTTGTGTAGTTTACTTTCAAAGGTGTCAGTAAGAAGGATTTTTGCAACACTATGTGTTTAGTAGTTGGTTGTTATCGAATAGTACTTATTTTTAAACTTTGCCCCTTTTTGTTGAAAATATTTTTTCAAAGGAAATTTTAAAAATTCTCTAAAAACTATTACTTTAAATTGGCAACGTTCGTCAAAATGTAAGTACACATTTTTTCTGTTAAGAGAAGCTAATAAAAAAATTACATTATTTATATTATATTTTAAATACCGTATAAACTAAACATATTTAAAAAAAATATTTTTTTTATAATTTGATGATTTTTATACATATATTGATAAGTGTTTTACAATTTAAATCGATAAAATCAATTTCGTAGTTCGTTCTCAAGCGCGCCGGGGAAATACCATAAGCGGTATTCCCCGGAATTTCTTATATGTGACAGTTCTTCTGTCATCGGTCAAGCGCGCGCCGGGATACAGCTTAGTGCGATTAAATAAACAGTGAAATATGTTATAATCACAGCATTTTTCTTAAAAAGTTACAATTGTAGATGATTCAAAGTGATTTACCATTGGAATTATAGACTTTATAATCGAAATTATCAATTATGAGTGTGCCAGTAAGTGTTTGGTTATATGAATACTATATCACGGTTATTCTAACAAAATTACTATTGACTTTCTAGGATCTAATATTAAAAGACAAACAGCAGTGATTTGGCAATTGAAGATATACATGCCAAAGTTAATTAAACATATTACAATGGTAGTAATAATGAAAAATCTCATATTAGTGTAAACAAAAAGTTACTTTTTACCCAATATATAGTATCGTTTGCAGTCAATTTTCAGAATCAATGAGAGATCTAATAACATTTACGTATGGCAAACAATTAATGTATGACATATTGCGACTATTTTGAAGAAGATGAAGATATGTCAATCTACGTGTTTAATCCTCTACAGTAATTTCCGTTAATTTTGTTCTTCGTTTGTCGTTCAAATTTAATTTATGGATTATAATAGTAGTAATAATGTGTTCAATGTTTACTCTTATAATTTTTTAATTACTTTTCAGAAGCAATGATGGAACAATTTGATGACCTAAATGGCTACAACGTAGAATTGGTATATATAAACAAAGAGTTAATCTACTCATGTTGAAGTCACTGTCAGCAAGTATTATCTTTTCATAAAGAACATACTACATAAGTTTGATGTAACTGAATATCTTAAATTTGGCTATTCAGAAAGAGGAATGATGGCACAGAACAAAAATTGTACATATTTTGCCACATCGGAATTAAAAATAACCCACTCTTAGATATTTTGGCTATCGATTATTCCAGGTATGCAATCACATATTTATAATCATTGTAAAATGTCGTTTATTAGATAACATCCAAGAAACTACACATTTATAAGCTGTCCGACAGCGCCGATTTGATCGACATTAACTTTCAATCCTCACATACTAAGGATATATTACACGTTCATGTTTAAAACATAACTGGTTAATTTAAAATTCTTAAAATCTAACGTATATGTGTATTAAATCGGAAAGCAATGATAATGTTTATGTAATATAAAAGAAAAACTCACTTTCGGGCCTCGGAGCCCGGCGACGGGATTTCAAAATTTGAAAATTTCATTACAAAGATTGTTTTATGATTGTTTATCTAATTTAATCGATGTATTCTTCTTATCCTAAACACATTATGTATATATTTAATTTTCATAGTTATAACACACCTAGTTAATTTGCAATCCGATTATTTATAAAAGCAAAAACTCACTTTTAGGCCTCGGAGCCCGTCGCCGGGAATTCAAAATTTGAAAATTTCATTACGATGATTATTTTATGATTGTTTATCTAGTTTAATCAATGTATTCTTCTAATCCTCAACACATTATGTATATATTTCATTTTTATTCAGTCAAATGATGAATTAATGAAAATTATTGTCGCGTAGCAAAATTTTATTATTAAATAATAATTATTTAAAAGTGTTGTCACGGTACTGTCTATTTGAATTTGAATGCTTATTTTTCATTGGTCGAAGCTATTTGAATATTTGAATGCTTATTTTTGATTGGTCGAAACAACAGAACGCATTACCGGCGGCTCGAAAATCAATCGGAACAAATTCAATTTTAATTTTTAATATTATTTATTATTATAATTAAATATATTTCCTTTGTTTACGTGTATTGTTACACACCGTTAATACAAAGCGATACGATTTACAGAGTAGATAATTGAACGGAGAATGTTTCGTTTAAAGTTATGCGCGTCCGGAAGCGGAAGCGGCTTAGAACAATTATATATAAGATTTAAAATGATTTACTATTTCTAATTTCGATACGCTTTTCAAACTCTATTGTCATTGCCGTAATATTATTCAAAATCACGACTATATAGCGACACGATCATTGTCTGGGTTGTAATTTCGTCACTTTATCCGGAATTGTGGCGTGACGATGGATGAAGGTCACACAACTCGGACCTCTGATCGAAGTTTAGACCATCGACTACTGTGTGACCTGAGGTCGCCAAATGCGTGTTCCTCCAACGACTGATTTCCATAAGGCTGCTATCTCGAATCAGCATCTCATCTGTGTACGATTATCGTAAATATAATTTCGAAATCAATGAAATCCATCTGCAATATTCAATTTATTAATTAAACATATTATGTAACACATGAAATGAGGGTTTCCATCACTGTCCGTCTGATTGAAGAGTTTCACACAGACTGAACGCTGATTTATAATTTAAGTCCTGATTTACCGTTTTTAAGTGTAAATCAGTTAAAGACAAGTTAGATAACACGTTATTCAGAATTTAATTCCTTAACGGAGTGATATGTGTGTCCAGTTAAACTGGGGTCGTAACAAGCTGTCAAGACTGTCACTTAGTGAGCATTCGCACATACCGTGAAACGTATCGTTTGATTTATGTATTTACAAAAAAATTTAGAGTATCTAAGTTTAATAAGATTAGTACTTTTCAAATTTTTTTCTTATAAATAATATTTTGCATATGTACAGTTAGTGGGCTTTGTTCATTTTTTAGGATATCCAGTATGTTCTCCGATTTTGCCGTTAAATTATCGATAATGGGGGTGTATTTTGAGCGTGTCGATAATGACCGGTTCATCGATCGGAAGACTATGTGTGTGTATACATTATAATGATGCAAAAATTGAGGGTGTCAGATTTAAGCCCAATTCGTTCTGCCAAATATTTCAAGCACGTTATTTTGTATGTGAAAAAAATGCGATGAAATTCTTTCATTGAAAGTTAATCTTGTAACCGGTCGCGTGTCTAATTAAGGCTCTTTTAGTTAAACAACATTGTTAATGAATGCATACAAGATTCGAGAATAGCTTAAGCTTTGATAGACGATAAAGAGTCGCATTAAAATTGTGGTTAGATTAATTACTTATAATTTAAATGATATATTATTTAATACAATATTTTATTTTCTGACTAATTGTAGGTATAAGGTTGCATTATTTATTTACATTGTTATTTTATGACAAAGAAGAACATAAATAATAGAGAAACGTACGGCTTTGAAAAATGACATAACAGGTGTATAGATATTACAGATAACACGGTGTTCTAGGGTTATAGCAAATTATAATATTTTTTTTTTTTTATTAAAATAGTATCAATCTGTACATTAAATGTATATATTTATTTACAAGATTATTTAAAGTAATTGAAAAAAATAAAATATATAAAATATAAGATAGCAATAAACATATAATAGAATGAAAGCAATAATAGCACGATTCACTACGCTCATGTAAATACTTAGCAGAATATGAAATACTCGTTTTTTAATTACAAAATTACATAATTAATATGAGTAATAAGTTTAACATAGTAATAAATATTGTCGAGTTTTACGAGTTCGATAAATTTACAATAGTAGCTAAAAACTTTTATTTAGAGATTTGATGTCGAAACCAGATTAAACCTAAATTGCAGTAGTCTCTCTCTGAGTCGGCCGGCAGGTACTAATTCTCTCGCCGGCCGACCAATTCTGGTCGGAATTATCGATAGAATATTAAACTTGGAAATTAGAATGTCGGATACTGAATTAAAATGTATAATGTATATATATTCCAAATATTGCTTTTTATATTAATTGTTATCGTTTTCAACGAAGATGCTGGGTCCAAGCTGTATGCACGTTATCAATTTTTTGTTCATCAGCTGACCGTTGACGCAATGATTCGTAACCCGAATCTTAAATTGCATGTTAATTGATTTCATTTTACGGAAGCTAATTGTATCATACAGTGATTTATAGTCTGTGGCGCCCAATTAATGGTTCCCACCAGAATACACTAGATATTAGCCAAAGAGAGAACCATCTAAAGACGGGGAAAAGCAGCCGTTTTTACTTTCGATCTGGTTCAACCACTTCAAGTCACTTCGAATCTCCAAGAGAGGCAAACATAACATTGTATGTATAGTCTGTCCAAGATGTTAACGCTCATCGTCGTTGTATTGTAAATAAGGGTGCGTGTACGCACTCATGCACACATCTACAGTTTTCCACGAATTTTTTTACACCGATATGAGAACGTTACCAATACTAAATCAGGGCTGTTTTTAAAGTAGGGTGACCATGCGTTGGAAATTGCATTAAAAACTATAATGTTTCACGCTCAAACACGTTCGCGATGTTATTGTTCTTTGTTTACATATATTATTAAATATTTACATTCTGTTCCGTACAAACCATAAATTATGTTTTAGATGTCTCTGCGCTTATACCCGCACCCGATGGTTAACCGTATTTTTTATAAAAATTTGTCCCTTAAGTGATTTTATGACGGGTCATAAAATCGGGCAAATTTCGCTCGCCTTTATTATTTTGCGCCAAAGTTGCCGCCATCGGTATACGTCTTAAATAATATTTTGGTGAGTGCTGTCATGTTTTTGAGTTAAATATGTATATAAATAAGCAAAATAAGTAAGCAAGTGTTATTTTACATTTTCCTCAACAAATAAAATTAAAAAAGTAAAAATTAATTGCACTTGTAATTTCACATGGTCACCCTATTATATTCTCTCACCAATACCATGACGATGAGCGTTCATATCTTGGACGGGCTGTAAATATGCACGTATCAGACGCGTGCGGTGATACTTTCCCTTTCGAATGCTCGCATGTTAAGTGACGAGAGTGAGCGAGAGATAAGAGCGTGCCGACCGCATGTCCTTATCTCTCACTCACTCCCGTCACGCGATCGATCGAGAGGGGAAGTATCTCACCGCCTGCCCCTGGTACGTATATCATCATTATTGCACGTAACAAACATGGACATACCAAACATAAAATGGAATGTTTTCTTTACATGGAAATATAATAAAAAAATTAAAAAAATTAAAATTATTGCACGGTTAAAACGTTAGATGCGATATTTAATACATTTTATTTTAAGTTTTATATAACACTTAGACTTTATATAACCCTTTATATATTTTTCAACATATTTACCATAGACTTCAATGCATTTGGTACATCTCTGAAGTTTATTAATTCTTAGCTAATCTTTTCGTAATTGTTTCATAGTTAACAGTTCTGGTTCATTTGACATTGTTAGTGAAGTTTATGGATTGTTAAGCATAGTTTTAAATAAAAACGATTTTTATGTTTTCCGTATTTCATAGGAACATTTTTCTTCAGTAGGGGCTTTCCCTGATTTCCTCTAGTATATTTTTTTTATCAACATGCTCATATGATTTATTTTCATTAGGGCAAACATATCACTTTGTCGCCCGAGTCATAGGGTCAGTCGCGTCAACCGCGGAGGTCCACGTGGGCGGCCGAGGGTCCCGACACGTGTTACACTTCCCAAATAAATGGGTCCGATAAGACCACGGCCGGGACCTTCTCATCGCCATCGGTCAACATTGACAGTTGAAATGTCGCCGCGAGATAACTAATTAAACGGCATCTTCCCATACGTCACGGCGTCGCTCATCGTGAATTAGTAATCATTGTTGCGTTGTTTCTTACTATGTAGTGGCCGTTTTTTCTCTGCGCGGCCGGCCGTTTTCAAAGAGGAACGCTTGCATTATAATTCGGCTGATGAGGCGTCCCATTGTTCTTGCATCGAGATACTCATCTTGTGGGAAAAGATCGTCGAGGGTGAGTTCGGAATCTTCGGGTGACCCACATCGATCTGATGACCCCGAGTTTCTGACCCGAAAATGACCTCGATAAATATCGTTGCGTAATTGCTATTGAGATTTTTTTGCACTTCGACACTTTCGATATAAACATTGACTGAAAATATATTTGCTTTAAAAACAATAAGGCTAATTAAGATCGTTTTTTTATAGCATGATGATCATAAACTATATCTATATGTATTAAATTAGATTATTTTATTACAATATATGAAGGATTTATTTTGATATTTACAGTTATGGATTAATTACTTTCAAATAGGTTTTTATAATAAATACTTCAATATTTATTTTAAACTTATACAAGCAAATATATATGAAGTACTAAATTTTATTTATATCAGTATCATGCACTATGATACAGATATTGATTTATATTATGTATGATCCAGCGTATCTTCTCACGCGATTTGTCCATAACGTAATAAGACGTGCAATAATATCGTTTGATATTATAATCAGGCTTATTGTAAGCAGTGATCAACTATCGAAAGTCTAGATTTCTTGAATCACTTGTTTTGTTATCCGGCTTCACCTGCGTTGTGTTTCTTTACGCTTTTACAAACGACTATTTCAAATATTATGAAAAGGAAATAGCAACTCGTTTTGCCAAAAGAGCTAACTAACAGTAAGAGAATACTTAATACCACATTTGATCTATTTAACAGATTATCTGCTTGATAGCACATTAACCATTCGTTAGCACTAGAAAAACTATATGTTTGTGCGTAAATGATGCGGGATAGACAATGCGTTTTTATGCGTAAAAACCGCCATTGTTATCTATCTCGTGCATTAACAACCTGTGAAACATCCACCGTTGAAATTCAAGGCGTGAACTTATTTCATTATTTAAATAATCAAGCGGTGCAATTGGCCCACCAACATCCGCATACAGGAGTCGACAGAGCTATCTCAAATCAAGAGAATAATATATGTGATGCAGTGTCACATGGAGAGACGATCACACGATTTGAGACAATATCGGCATCTGAGTCAAACCGAGAGAGATCCACCAGAACTTAGTCCACGAAATACAAATTAACACTTTATTTATGGTAAAATATAGTCTTTTTCCGGCGTCTATGTTGATTAAAAAATCACACTCCTCTGGCCAAAAATCTCAATAAATAAATCGTTTTCAGATAATTTAATTTATTTAAAAAATAATAAAGCATTTTATGTTTTATATTTAAATTATTTCTACTGTCAAAAATACTTATTTTTATTGCATTTTTATTATATTCTGTATTTCGGCAGTTAGAAAGTGTTTTTTTTTTTATTATTATTTCATATGAGACTGCTTTTAAGACATATTTTATTAGATATGTTTATGCTTGTTATTAAACACATTTTTTTTTCAAAACAAAAAAGGGTTCTTAATCCGGACTAGAGTTTCTAAAAATTAGTTAATTTCAACTTTTCGAATACCTAATAGTAAACGATAAAATATTCAATATTCTGTTATGTTTGTGAAGTTAAGAAGAATTGGAAAATATCATACATACATATTTCTATGTTAACAATAAATCGTTTCCAGATTATTTATTTTAATATAAAAAATAATTAAGCATTTAATGTTTTATACTCTATTTTTTTATTTATTTATTTAAATAAGAGTATAGTTTATTTTTTATTATTTCTACTGCTAAAAGTTCATTTTTACTGCAGCAACTAAAAAACATTACTATTATATAATTAAATAAGTTAGAAACATATAAAAT
Organism: Plectrocnemia conspersa; assembly: GCF_051122295.1. Taxonomy (NCBI): domain Eukaryota; kingdom Metazoa; phylum Arthropoda; class Insecta; order Trichoptera; family Polycentropodidae; genus Plectrocnemia; species Plectrocnemia conspersa. Next base: position 20,245,836 of record NW_028277178.1, read on the forward strand.
ATTATTTGTAATAATTTTAAAGAGAAAGAAAATTCAAAACCAGACTTTAAGAAAGTCCACAGCTGCACAACTCTATCTCAAAAAAATGAGTAATTTTTAAAATTTCGGCAATTACAAAATATTTTTTATTATTATTTTGTATGCGACTGCTCTTTTGTCAGCATGTTTATGGCTGTTAGCTAATATATAGGTAATAAAATTAATACAATAAATGGCACAATAAACTGTAGATACTGCAACCTGCGTTTTTGAAATACTAGTATCCCATCAAAAATATACTCGAATACGAATATTTCTGATTTTATAACGTATTGTTAAAAACAGGAATATATATTCAGAATTTTAATATTCAGACTGAAGTTTCATTGAAAAATGATTTTGAAACTGGTGAAATTCCTCACGTTCTAAAGCACGTATATAAAGACGTGTCTTGTTACAAACATAGCTTACGTTTTAATTAAATTCAACTCATTCCATTGGAGTTGTAAATTATTTTCATTATATTTGAAACTTAAAATTTGTTAAATATGTTATGGCATATTTCATTTTCGTTATGTTTTCTAGTAATAAATTACATTTGTCTTTAAAAAACTACAGCTGAGTCAAAGGAATCATAGATATGATTTTGATATAAAAGTACTTTTGTGTGATTTTAATGCAATGCTATTCAAAAACTCTACCATTATTTTGGCTTCTGCTTCTGTTTTCATTTTCTTTGGCACTAGCTTAACAAATAAGTGTGGCGTTTTTTAGCATTTTCTTATTTTGCACTATCTCTTCTCAACTCCAGAATTTTTACCAGAATCCCGTCTCCTAGATTTATTGTTTTCAACCAAATGTGATGGTTGGTTAATGAAAGTAGCACCTTTGATAATCAACTATAAAAGTCTGATTTTTTGTTTCTGCAAAAAAAATACCTCAGACAATTACAAATAGATAATTCTTTCACAATGATTTAAGTGACATTCGTTAACAACTTATCATAAAAAATATCCAATAAGACATGTATGAGCTATGGTAACCCGGCGAGGGCAAAGCGTCGATCATCTCTCGCGTTGCATGACTGCGAATCGATCTGTATTAAATGCGCTTATTGATCAGCGCTTGGGCCGGTTAGTCCGAGGGGCGACGTATTATGGGGCCGGTGTCATAATAAAAGTTGAATTTATGGCCTAGAAAATATTGCTTTCGTCGTATTTCACGTGCTTTCTAGCTCTCCACCATGAGCCTACGGCTATTGGCGCTCGTCGAATATAAAACACACTTTATGCCTTCGATGGGAAACGGAACGATGCGAAACCATTATTTCCGTTCGATGTCGTCCAGTTGCTATCAGGCTTATTCCGATTTTATTTGTTGACGTCTCATTGCTATTTGAGAACATGTAAACTTCTACATGGACATATTAAATAGACAGTAAGCATACTTTAAAATTAATTTAGATTACTAATGATATTTAGGAATGTTTTTTTAATAATTATTAAGAAGCTTGACAGTAACTAATTTATCACTGTATATAAATTTACAGCTAATAATACTTATTTTATTTGAATGTTTTTATCTCACCATCTTTTGAATTGTATTCAAGCTCAAGTATCGCATAAATAATCACAAGAATCATCATCATCATCAACACAAGAACAGTTTGCGCAATGAGATAAACACTGGACATTAAAAGTTACTGCTACTTCAAAATTATAGTGATTATACACACATGGCAAAATTATATGATTGCGAATTTTACAACTTTTAAACCATTCACATCCTTGTGATTATGGTGAAAATATGCAGTTAAGTTACATAAAATTGAATTTATTCGTCTTTAAAGCCGCCATCTTATCCAGCCGAATCGAGATGCGACTGCACTCATGAGCGTATAATTGAATCTTCTGAATGATGGTCTTGTTTTTGATCAATCTACATCAGACAGTAATCGAAATAAATATCATGGGGTCCCACCAATTCGGAAGACCTTAATTATTATGCATTTCGCGTACGCCTGAAGACCTGAAGAGAGGAATTACAAGCTTGTGGTGAGAGACCTGTTGCGTTGAAGACCTCCCAGATCGCAGACATATTTTTTTATTGTCGCTCTTATTTACGATAATATAACGTACTAGAATTTGCCAATCGATCAATACTTAGAGTCAATAAAATTACTTAATCAACCGTACGTGAGTGTAGTTTTTTTATTTATTTTTTATTGAACTGAAAACGCTCCATCAACTGGACGTAATGACTGTGTGAAGTGAGTAGCGTTACAATTGCAATTATGCAATGAGTTGAAGATTTAATTGTGGTCGTGTTATTATATAACGAAGCTTTATGTTATATATTGTAGAACAGGATAATTATTCATAATTATGGCGGACTTTTGATTGACTCTCTTGTGTATCTCGTTTGATATTGAGTGTCGTGTATTATAATTTTATGCATTTGATATGGTGAATTTAATTGTAAATTATTATAAAAAATATTAAAATCACTTATTAAAAAAAAAAAAATTTTCTTAACATATGTAAAATAAATAAATAATAGATACACAATTTTAAAGTATAATTTGTATTGTGTTAAGTGTCATTTTTCCATACAAATAAAATTATTTATTTATTATTTTTCGAAATATAATGTTACAATAAAATATTTATTTTTACCCAGTATTCTTTAAATATCATTTATTTTAATAAATTATTGTAACAACAAGGTTTATATTTTCTTATCTATTTGAAACAAATATATGACTCGTTGAAAGCAGCGAATGTATTACTGATTTTGTCGAAGATGAAGATTATTTAGAACAGATAATATCCCTATAATATATATTTTGCACATCAACCGAATGCTAAATTTTTTTTTTATCGTTTTACCAATCAATTATAATATATCAAATACTTTAGTTAAAGTATTATATATAATAAAAATTATTGGTAAAAGGATAAAAAATGAACAGTAACTATAAGATAAATTTTCTACGATTAAATCTTGCTTCTATGGATATGTAGGATTTTAAGAGGTATTTCTTTTAAAATATATAAATTTAAATTTAGTAATTTTTTTCTTCTTGTGAAATTAAAAATGCAGAGATACTAGGAACACTGTATATTGGCGTGGGCTCATAACTAATATCTATAACTTCTGGACACGTAATATAGATCTCATCACGTGTCAATTGTACTGCAGACGCTAAGAGACTGAGAAAGTACGCGATTTGTGTCGCGTCGCTTGGCACTGCATCTGTCATCTATTGGGGTTCTCTTGTTCGTCCCTGCTGCCGTCACAGAAATTAATATATTTGTTATTAATATAATTTTATTTCAATAGTGCTTGATTATTGTTAGATAAAATCCTCAAATTTTTTGTCAAATATTTTTTTTTAATTTCGCGACCCGAAAAAAATTGCTCCTGGTTTGCGGGAATTAATGGTTTGCTCTACAGTTTTCTTCAGTTTTTTTTGCAGTTTCATTGTTGTTGCAAAAAATGTTTAAACAAAAACAAATATTAGGTATTTGAAAAGAAAGCAAGTGAAACAGAATTGCTGTACTAACTTTTCTATGACATTTTTCTGTGATATAGATATTTTATGTATTATATAATCACCTGTAGTTAAAAAGTATTTTAAACCTTAACAATAGTCTTTTTATAATCTACTTAGACTTAGAACATTTTCTATATATATATACATGTAATTTTCATTCACAAAATATTTTATTATAAAATATACAAATAACAACAAAAATCTTATGAACTGCTACTTCTGATTTTTCATTAGGTCATCTTTTATTATACGTATGAGTGCTTAATATGCACTAATATATACTAATGTATATATATATATATATATATATATATATATATATATATATATATATATATATATATATATATATATTCATACCTAATAATAATTTAAAAAAATAATAAAGTCCTACATAGTCACTAAGTTACAAAAGCCTTAAAACGCTTTTACAGTTGAATATCTGCTAATATATAATAACTGAGTCCCGATCCTTGTGTCAGGCATGTTCTCAATAACGCCTACAAATAATAGGAGGGCTTTTAGCCGTAATAATAGTTGAGAGATTCTGTTATCCACGTGATTTACTGCAACAAAGTGCTTAAAAAATAGCGACACGGCAATAAATGGCGCTAATAGGATACTAATTTATGTTCGCATCTGAATTTGATTTGTTGCTTCGATATTGTCATGCAGTAAATTTACACCGAAGACTATATTTTATGTAAAATATTATTGTGGATGTTATTGCGTTCAATGATAACGTTAAATATTCGACATAATTTCGACCCAACCTTGATCTACATGCGAGATTCGATCGTTATTTATTACCTTAATCTGCATAACAGTTTCGCTTTAGAAAAAAACATGTACATAAATGAAATATGATACAGCGTATGTGCAATTAGCGCCGTATTATGTATTGAAGAGGTTCAATTTGATAGGACCTTGTGAGACTAGCAGGTTCTTGGCCTTATTAAGTGTACAAATTCGATATCATCAATTCTAATATTATTAACGTTTTATAAATTACGAATGGGCTAAATAGATACATATAAATACTGTTACATATACATTTTTAAATTTTCTTTAGTTTTTATATTGGGTAATTTTTCATAAATATAATGTTAAAATTTGTAGAGAATTTTATAGTGCGATTATGGAGAGAGCTGTGTATTTGGATTAAGTAAAACTTAAATTTTTTTTTGTTACATCTTAATTTTTTATTGTGATTCGTTTTAGGGTGTCTATCTGACAAAATAAAACGAACTAACTGTATTATGCCTTAAGTTTATGAAACACTGTTTAAGAATCATTGATGCTTATAACATTACGACAAAATGTATAGTATTGAAGTTGTTATGAAAATATTCGTAGAAAGCGCATAAGCGCATGTTACCTATATTATATTAATATTCAGTAATTTGTTTAAGTTGTAAAAATATTACAAGCTACCTGTATGCCAAAATAATTGTATTTTAAAATTATATGTGATATAACACAATGGGCAAGATTTTGATACGAACATTGATCGACGATCGCTTTAATTAATAAATTTGGTATCAAACTCGCCGCTCGAGACAAGTGCTCATACATCTTCCAGATCTGGTCCAGAGCGATGTATTGCAATGAAACATGAGTGTGTTTAATTTCGGCAGTATTTATCATTAAGTAACGGTTGATAAAATATACACTTACATAAAAAAACAAATTCGCCGTGACAACATATTATAGCATCACGATTAGTTTGCATACGCGTATCATATGACATAATAACATTTTTTATGTCATGTTAATAATGTAGAAATCAGTAACTGAAAGCCCGCCGTCATTGGTTAGTTAGTAAATGATCGTTCTCTATTGGTCGACGATAGCTAACCGCGATTCGCTATTTAGTTAGATGGCTAATTGCATAATTCCCTTTCTAGCCAATGGGAAAATCGTGTCAGTAGGACAATGCTCGTTTGTGATTATAATGTTGGTTATCTCGCTCTAACAAATCAGTAAGGGCTTGAGGCTATAATATAATATTAATGAAATATATTAGAAAATATACATGTATTTAAATATATGTATATACTATAATATTTAAGAGTAATTTAACTCGAGAATTTTGTTCGGTGATATTATATTGTAAAAAAATATTTTGACTCAGCATCTTGGCTGCGGACCACTTAGCTTTTTATTGTGGTAAATTAATTTCATCCATTCATAATAGTATATGTATTATAAAAGTTGTCTCAAAAGGTTTTTAATCTAAAATTATTATTTATAATAATAATTACTCGCTTTTTTGTGTCAAAACGGTTTATAAGGTATTTTTCAAACAGATGCTGTCTCAGTCTTAAGTTTTTTCTATACCATCATTTGCCGGAGAGACCTTAACTAAATTGTAAAAAAAGTTAGTTGTCAGCTCTTTCCTAAAAATATAAAGATAATTTTGTTTTTAAAAATATCGGTAAAATTCTTAGTTGAGTTACAAATATAATCTAAAATCACTTTAAAAAATAAATTATCTACTTATTGTATTAATCTAAGATTTTAAATTAAGCTTTATATTATAATTATATAATTGGTTCAAAATTGTGCTGTTTGTTTATTACTTTCATAAAACGATAATTTATATTATTTTTTTATTACAAATCTGATCATTATGACTTGACAGGCTTACCCAATGCGTCAAGATAGCTATTATAAAAAAAAATAGACGAGAACTATCCCATATTTTTTTCCAGCTCCTTATACATATCATTTGAAACACCCTTAATTGACAAGCTCAAACGCTGACGTCGTGGCCGTGACGGGAAAGAATGAGGGACGCGATCGCGACTCTCAAAGGCACCCTAAAACTCGAGAATTGAGTGATTGTCGACACCGTCCTGGGTGCCAGTCTACCACACGCTGCATCAATCAGTGTGGGAGAGCAAGGGTTAAAACCCAAACGCTTGAGGAGAAGTGATCTGACGTAGAGCTCGAAACACTACTTGGGTTGGACTTGTAGGGCCTTATACTTCTGTCGACACCGTCTCTTAGCAACGTCAAAAAGACGCTACAATGAATTGTATCCCAACGCTTCTATCAAAAAATCACTAGGATACAAATCTGAGATATTTTTTTGAAGTACTTTGTTGGGTTTTTAGACAATGAAGCCATATTTAAGAACCTTGCGAACTAGCCTATCGTATAGAACGTGAATCAGCAATATATTGTTAAAGATTCACGCGCTCCGCATAACAAAGCCGAGCATCATCGATGCCCTGTCACAAACTTATAACTTAACTGGCGATGCATATAGAAAATTTTAATAAAAAGTTAAGTTGTGTAATTAAGTTTTCACTGAACAGCTCCTAATTTACATTTAATTAAAACGATTTTTATGATATAAGATAAATAAAAATAAAATTCGCCAATATAATTATAATTTAATAGATATCTTTAGATAAAATTGGTAATTTTAATTTAATGGTAATTATTTTATTTAGTAGTAAATAAAACATTTTTCTGGTATACACAGATATTGCAATATATTATTTTTTTGAATTTGCAAGTAAAAATACAGAATAAAAAAAATATAAAAAATACGTTTTTTTTTCATAAATTTTTAATAAAACTTTTTTTATAAAATCACGTGATTATTATCACCTTTCTGGTATAGGCTAATAATTCATTAAAAAAAATATTTTTAATTAAAATATTCTTTACCATAAATAAATTATAGGTGAATAGGTAAATAATTTAATCATTGTTTTTTAGTAAATATTTTTAACTGAAGATAAAAATTGTTCTCTATATATTATTATTATTATACTAAAAAGTAATTATGCATGTATTTAATTAAAGATTTTTTTTGTTATTTATTCATATAACTGACTTTTGTAGTAGCTGTATATGATCGGAATGTGAAAAGTGAATTATCCACGTGCTACGGTTTGAATTAGACACGCGAGCAAAATCTCTAGCTATCAACACCTGCGATTTTAAAGGCGATTATTCGCGAGGAAGCGAAAGAGAGTTGGGCAAAAAACGAATTGTACTTTTTAATTGAATGTCGATCAACTGTCCAAATTATTAAAATACTACGTCTATGTTCCTATTTTTTCTTCAACCTTTTACTTACAGATACTTCATTTGAATACACTATAACCGCCGGGTGCTTTGCGATATTGATTTGTTACATTAAAAAAAACAAGCACATAGACAGAGTCGTTCATCGGCAAAAGTGCAACGAGAACATGCAACATTTTTTTCTCGGTATCTAGAAATAAATCTCAGTCTGGAGATTCAATTTTAAATACAGTGTCGTACACAGTAATAATTATCAATTAAAACATCAAGTTTGATAGACGTTCCAGTCGAGTCATCGATTCTATTGAATATTTAAGATGATGTGAAGTGATGCTTTATTATTATTTTAATTACACATTGGTGTTTTAAGGAATATCGTGCTATGTAAATAGTGTTTCTTTTCAAATATAATAAATTGTAATGTAAGGCATATTATAATTATTTTCAATATATAAAATACAGTTAAAGATACACGATAGCAAAATATCCATAATTATACCAAAAGATTTTAAATAGTGAATAACATACGCTTATATTTTTTTAAATACAAATTTATATCAATATTATTTAATAGTATTTCTATTTATTCAATCAATACTTTTAGCAAACCTATATACATTTTTTTAGCTCTTCTGCTCTATAATAAACATCATATAAGATCATTTCTAAAGCAATCAATCATTCTCTATCGACTCGGCCGTTTAACGTTATAATTTTTTCTGAAGCGCTCTTATTAAACAGAATGCTAGGAATATCCTAAGCGTTAAACGCACCTATCTATATTATATAATATTTTTTTATTTTTACATTATATTGATGTATGATTGGGCAGAATGAAATACGTTATACGTTTCAATGCGGCGGTAGCACGTTCATTATACCTGTCAAATATTCTCAAATCATCATCAAACATTTTTATTACTAAATAGAGAGGCCGAGATGAAAATTGTGGCCATCTCACCGGCTCCTTTGTAAGGTTTTAATCACCGGTTAGTTGGGGGGAGAGAGGGAGAGAGTAAAGAAGCTACATACAAATTGATTGAGAGGATATCGGATCAAAGGCGATAATTAGTAGCTGAAGACCTTCGAGTAATCACAGTTCGTTGGAAGTCATTAGCGAGTCGAAAAAATGCATATGGAATTCTCTTGTATCAATAAGGATTTTTTCATAATAAGTACACTTACTTTCAATGACAGGAAATTGTATAAGCAATAGGATTGATTTTTAAGTACATATCCGGTCACTTTTAATAAGCCGAAATTATTAAATAGAATTGCCAATCAAAAGAGGATCAATAATAAATGGTTATGATTATGAAAGATCAAATGCTGTCTAAACAAGATTCTTTTTAAAAAGGAAGTGTCCTCGATATCAGATTTGATACTCTTGCACAATTTGCGACCATTTGAAGAATGTCATGACAGATCATGGTCTATTGTTGTGTCGTCCCGCTATATGAGAAAAGCTTCTATTGTAATAATTCGTGATTGTTGCTTTGTTTGTTTTGGTTTTCGAGGATTGGAACCGAAGATACTGATCCGTTATGTAAATGTCGCGAATTAATTCGTTAAATTATTTTTTCAATATGAAAAAATACGTGCTTATCACAATTTTGATCGAGGCAAAGTCTTATTTATTTTAATTGAACTACTACATGTTTTTTATGACTCAAAGATTATAGTAATAGTGTGTGGAAAATCTGGATAATAAAAGAAAAATCGTTTACGATTATGAGATTAATTTAACTTTAACGTTTAAGTTGCTCGTTTAATAATGTTACAATTATCAGATAATAAACGTAAACCGGTTATGAAATCGATATAATTATATTCATGGCTTAGTTAAATCTGTTTTATTTGTAATTATATCATAATCCGATTCGTCGCGCTACGGTTTTTATTATAACATATTACACGTGCGTCAAAAATTTCAGATTTACTTTCGCAGCTTCGCAGTAATAAATATCAATACATATTAACATTTCGTGATAAAATATAAAATATAAACTACTTTAAATATTTTAAAGTAAATAGTGTATTATTTTTTAATATACTCTGCGAGCTTTTGCTACCTATTATTTATAAGGAAGAAAATCTATGAACGATCTTACCTATTTTGTTTAATGATACTTAAGTTTTATCTATTAATTATTTTATTTATAGTCAATATTTATTATGCGCCTACCACCCTGACACTTGTAATGTTACTTATTAGTGCATAAACTATTAAAAAATAGGTGGGTTATATAAAATACAAATATCATCACAATAAGAGCGAATGCACGAGTATTTATATTTGAAGGAATATTAATGTTATGAACACGCTCGTGCGCTTAGATCTTCTACAATATTTCCACACATCTTTATTAAATTAAAAATACAGTTAATTATGTTTTAAACCAGGGGTAGCCAACCCAAATGATCTTGCGAGCCACTTTGGAAATGTATCATAACTCCGCGGGCCACATATAAAATTATATATCCCCATATATATATATTAAATTAAGGGACACGGTCAAATGGGCGATGAACAAATAGGCGAAGGTCTTTTGGGCGATACAATAATAATGCATTACAAATAAATGTGATGCAAATCATGATCTTATAATTATTTAAATAATTAACATAATTTAATACGTATTAAAATATATATACATATACGTACATACGAAAATATAAGTAATAATTATTAGAAAAAATTAAAAAATTAAACATCATTCGGTCTAAACAAAATATAATATACCTACATAAGATATATGTATATATTTACTTATCTATTGTGCATATTTAATCATTAAATATCACTTAAACAGTTTGATTTTTTTATTCAAGAATTTAAGAGAGTTACCCGATATCATAAAACACTTAGGCTTAAGTCAGTAATTTTATTATAAATACCTACCTGATAAATGTTTATAGTGGGCCCTTACGCGAATTTTTTTTATGTTTTCAGCCTTGGAAACTACTGTGAGAACAACATTTTGCAAATTCCAAAAATCGCATATTTTACAGTTATCTATTTTAAATTAGATAGGATAGTTACATATAAATATAATAACACAGAACTAGCGCTGATAAGTGTTTATTGTGGATTTTGCCCTTTACGCGATTTTTTTTATATTTTGAGAGTTATAAATTACTGTGAGAACAATCTTTTGGAATTTTCAAAATCGCATATTTTACCGTTATCTATTTTAAACTGGATAGGGTAGTTATATATAAATATAATAACCCAGAAATAGTGCTGATAAATGTTTATCGTGGATTTTGCCCTTAACGCGAAATTTTTTTATGTTTTGAGCCTTGGAAATTAGTGTGAGAATAAACTTTGGGAATTCACAAAAATCGCATATTTTACAGTTATCTATTTAAAACTAGATAGGGTAGGGTAGTAAATATAATAACCCATAACTAGCGCTCAGTATACTTTTGAATTTTGACTGAAAACGTTCGCAAAAAGTTTCGTTGCGTCTTTGAAAAGTATTTTTGTCGTGGATTTAAAACACTTTGTCACAGTGTCATTGTGTTTTTGGTAAAAAATTCAGTGCAGCAAGAAAATAAGTATGTATCTTTTTATTCACATGTGGGTTATATTTTATGTGTTATTTATAGATACTTGTTTTTTATATATCATTGTTGAGAACGACTAATTTGAGTTACCATAGTTTATATTCTTCATAAATGGATAATTCTGGCATATTAAGTCAAAAAGACAAGGAAAAATATGTTTGGAATGGATATATTTATGAAAAGAATAGACCAAAGAATTTTTATAAAAGTTTTGAGGTACAATAGAGAAAATATCATAGAATATTTACATGGTATTGCATATAATTATAATATGAGTTAATAATTTAAAAATAAAATTGTTTTTCATTTAATATACTTTTTCGTTTTAATGTATGTTTTATTAATATTTACAATAAAGCCCATATGACCGTCGCCCAACTTTTTTTTTTTACTCTTGAGCTGCGTTGTCCTTGATTCGATCTTGTGCTTTGTTATTATTCTGATTGTTTGTTACCATGAGAACAACAATTGAATTAATTTTCGAATTGTTTTTTTTAAATAAATTTCTATTTATATGAATTTTGTTAAAATTAAATTTAATTTGATTTAAAACCAGTAATCATGTATCTGAAAATGTTTTCACGTTTTCTCTTTTATTTAGTGCTATTTTTATTTTTTAAATAAAACAAATATTACGACTATAATACTATGGAGAGTAGAGCGCAAATATACAATAGTTCATGGTTTGCGTATAATATTTATTATAAAGAAATATTATTTTCACCATATCAAGTAGTTTTTCTTATAATTGACTAACCAATGTGATTACTATTACTGACTACTTGTGGAAACGCAAAAGAAGCACGGTTTCTTTACCAAGAAAAATTTGACCAAAATAGACCCGCAAGTAATTCGTCTACTTTTTATACATATTTTAGAACCACCTCAACTTGGAGTAAAATTACATCAATTCACGAATTTTACATAGAATTCTTCATACTTTAGAAAATCTGCAACAACACTACGATTCACTACGATGCATTTGAATACTTCTACAATATGTACTTGTATTCTTTAATAATTTTCGTAAAATAAATATATAATCTATACAGATTTCTAAAGCGCTTCTTTTAACTGACATAAAAATATATTAAATGATTATACATGTCTCATATATAGATAAATATAACTCCGTAACTAAAACATAAGCTTGGTAAAGGATATTATATTAAACATTATATAACGCGATGTCTAATTAGCGCATAAACTGCAGTCGTTTTGCATTTTTGCAACAGCCAGCGGCCGGTTATCGGTCGACTTCAAATGGCTTGTGAAACCCGAGGGTCGTTTAGCAGTAGTCTTGGTGCGATAATGACAAGTTATTAAAGTGTGATAAAAGTACGCGACTCGGAGTGATTTGCACTTGTTTAACAAGCGCGCCTCCTCCATCCCACGAAATGGGCCCGATAATGACCCATCACTTTATAATGGCTCACACTTTCGTGCTGACGACGGCGCTCCTCTTCGACACATCAAAGAGTGACGATACTCGCAAGAAATATATGTATACAAGTATATATACTATATTTATTTATATCAATTTATTTATTATTTATCTAATAACAATGTTACGAATAACATATGGTCGTAAAACAATACATAGAAAATAATATATAGTAATTAAAAAACAATAATAAAATATTGAAATTAAATGACACGAACAATGCCACCAAATTAAGTCATCGGCGAGTCGGCTTGTGCTTCATAAGAAGCGATCGTGATTTTCGAAGACGTTCCGGAACCCAAAACTGAAATTCCTCGAGAGTAGTTTGATTATCAATCGTACCTTTCAGTAATTTTATAATATTCTTTGCTACATACAACTTTTTACGAAAACTCAGCGCGCCTAAAAGAAAGGCGCTGGGGTACAAGAAACGATAATAATAAAATATTTTCTTATAAGGGTATCTAAAGAATATTTTCTGATTTTTTTCGATTGTGGTTAATCGAGGATCTTAAATGAAGATACTTTAAATGAGCAATATATGAAATATTTGTTCCATAAAAAAAATTATTTCTGCATCACTGTTGGATAGATTAGGTGAAGACATATAGAACAGTGATCATTTTATGCATACAGTATTCATTTACAGTTTACATTTAATTGCATATATTTTTACAGTATCATTTAAATACCCACAAGTTAATTTACAGTTTTAATTCGTGATTAATGATATATTTAAGGCAAAGATTACCTTAGTTTTGCTAAGAAATATTAAAAAAAAAATAGAAAAAATTTTCTGTATAAGAAAAAAAATTCTACAAGTCAGGTTTGTTGTCTACCTGCTAGTTGATATCACTTCATCATAAAATGAATTATACGCATTTTAAATAATTTTATAGATAATAATAGTTGCGTAGATAAATATTAACATAGTTTTTAATCTTATTTTTAAATTTTATTATTTTATTATCGTGAAGGTACCTTGAAATTTATAATATTAATTTTATCATAGAGCTAGTATATAATATGTATGTGAAAAACATTTTTATATAAAAAGTCATAAAAAAATAGTTTTTATTCAAAAATTATATTTTATGAAATATAAGAAAGCGAAAAGGATTAGAAATACTTAAATAGTATGAGTTACATTGAAACCACTGAGCGTTTTGTATCTAAAATTATTTACATGAATATCATTTATCAATTCAACAATATTTTTAAGGATTTTATTGGATAATTTCAAACTCTCCTCAATTTTATATTTATTTTATTGCATGTTTTGTAAAAATATTCATGCGTTTGGACCACCTTTGTGATCGTAAAATAAAATTTATTTATTTCCTGTTAAAATGTTACTCTTCTTCAATAAATTGTTATTTTTATTGAGAATGATTTCATATGTAAAGCTTTTAAAAAATACTACCAAACATACCTCGTCCATATTTATTATTGATTATTTTTAAATAAATATTTTTAATTAAAAAAATTCTCAACCATATAAATTTGCTACCTTCACACCACCGACCCACAAAACCTGCTCTGTATCTTAAACATCTCCGGGACGCAGTAATAAGTCGTTAGTTGGGGAGCGAGCGCGTAATAATCCATAATTGTCACCTGTCGGCACTTTACAACGGCTAGATTAAATTTTCATAAATATTCACACATGAGAGAGGTATATATATACTTTATAAAGCTCATGTGTGAATCACCGGCAAAGCTCTGTGGGCGTTCGAAAGCACAAGTGATACAAACAAAGCGAATTAACAAAAGAAGTGAAATTAATACGGATCACGGGCGTACCGCCAACAATGGTAGTATTTATCTACGCCCTCATGTAAAACGGTAATCGGACGGAAACGGTACGAACAAAGGGCGCTAAAGGAAACTCAGATTGAGACGATTAAATGTCGGACTGTGCCATGATTCAACATCGAGAGGGTAAACATTGAGTAGGCGCGAGTCAAATTATGGGTATTATCAATATTACTGATAACGTTTTTATTTGATCTAAAATGTTTAAATAACGATTCATGAATATACATTTTTATCGGCATGTAAACATCTGCGTTACATCTTTTAGCTGTTATACAGGGTGGACGACTTTTGTGAACATATATTTTATATTGATGAAATTTTTTTATCTAAGTCTGTACAAATCTCAAACAGTTCTTGGCCCTGAGAACAAAATACAACGTGATCAATTTGAAAATAATCGAAGAAAAAGTACGTAAACCTATTTGGATATATAGTATATATTTATGGAGATGTGCCAGACTGAATTCATCCAGAATATACAAACTTCATCTGGGTTTCAAAGAAAAATATAAAAAGCATGCGCGCGGGCATAAGCTGCATCTGCTTGAGCATATGCAAACTGAACCAGAAATTTTGCTAAATAAAAGACTCATGTCTACATGTGAATGAAGATCGTCTATGTGTAAAATTTACATAACAACTGGAAAAGCACTGATCGTTACAGATTATTTTTTAGTCGCAATTGAAACACTGCCACTACAGTGGGGCTCATTAAAATAAATTTATAGATAATAAATAAGAAAGGTCTAACATATAAACCTGTCACATCATATGTGGACAACTTCTGATTTGAAAAATCTCCATAAATCTCTATCGAAGAGCCAACTGTGTCAAATGCCTTTTTGCGATCGATACATATTGCGGCTATTCACCCAAATTAAAGCACTGCTGAATTCTTACATAATATCAAATACTGCATTTCCAAAGTCATACTAGCTTAGAAAAAGAAGGCTTATGAGATAAAACTATCATAAATATTTTTTTCTAAATTTATTATTATGTAAATTTATTTTTAAATTGTCATTTACAAAATGGGTGAATATATTTATAAAATTGCCTTATAAAAGTTTTAAAAATTTCGTTTTAACCAATGCCTAAGTTGTAGCAATATATCATGATTAAATTTTAGCATTTAAGAATGAGAAACTATTATATTTTTTTATTTTTTATTGACATACACTTTGGAAAATATATTTATATTAATTTATTTTTATTATAAAAATATAATCAATGAACATATTTAACTTGATACCCATTTGAACTGGTTGAGTGATATATTGTTGAGAATAACTAATCTGATCTTTGTCCGCAGATAGGCAAATATTTATACAGTCGTATTTAAATCACGATCAAACAGAACAAAACTGTTTTCCATTCATCAGCGATCACGATCGAGATAGGTCCGTTCGATTTTTGT
Source organism: Plectrocnemia conspersa (assembly GCF_051122295.1). Taxonomy (NCBI): domain Eukaryota; kingdom Metazoa; phylum Arthropoda; class Insecta; order Trichoptera; family Polycentropodidae; genus Plectrocnemia; species Plectrocnemia conspersa. The sequence continues at coordinate 20,261,664 of NW_028277178.1, forward strand.
GGCGCCTCAATACATTTATATATTTTATAATAAATAAATACAAAAGAAGTAGTGATGATACTGCGAGATTATCACATTATTATTATCATATTGTAATACAATGACACTTAATTATTAGTAAATATGTAGGTATATTATATAAGATTTATAACTTGAATACGGTTATTTCGTCACAATGACTGTATTTTTTCGCATGCTTTGCCCGATTGGCGTCATCGTAGACATTGTCACGAGATCAGTGCTACAAATGACATAATTGATGGCACATTCTATCTGACAATGGAATCCGTCGTGAACCGAGAGCCTTCGTGCTCCGTGAAAAGTTATTTGGCATTTGCTTTTACGAAATGTGTCAATTCAAGCACATGATATACAATCGTCTTTATAAGTACCGTTTTCTTCAACTTTCCTGGAAGCTGATCTCGAAATTTTCCTTCTTATACTTTTCCTCTATGCGTCTTATTCATGATGTAATCTCATAAGCAGACTGATAAGGAGAATCGAGTGATCCACATAAGGAATCAACGGCGACTGGAGATAACATGACATTATTTCCGATCCGTGAGTGGAAATTGAAATGAATTCAATATATCTATGATGAATTTAGTTCTAGTAAATTAATCAACTATGTTTGATGAAATAACGTACTAGATGTTAAAAATCTTTAAATCTTATACAATATGAATATTGTAATTTTATGAAGCATCTATGTACATATATAATAAATGTACTTCTCACCTATGTAACGCGTTTAAAAACCATATCTGATGCAGTTGCCTCACAAGATATAAACTCAGATTTTCGTTCTTAATTTGAGCAATCAAAAAGTATAAATTTACATATAATAGCCGTGTAAAAGTTACAGTGCCCTCGAGGCTTGTTTTTATAAAAGTTCATCTCGAACGCGCGACAATGAATAGACTCAGTGATCGTACGAGTTTATTATTTATGCACAATATTTAATCATTGTAAAAAATCTCGGTTGCCCAACAGTTTTGTTCACACGTGTCGCAGAACCGATTGCGAAACTCACGCGTTAAATATCCGCGATTATTCCCTACGTCCGATATGGTCATACGGTTGGTTGAGGATAAATCATTTTTTTATCATCAGCGGCGATGAAAGTGAGCACGCGTATAAATTTGTGTAAAGATTTTGTACAATGACAGTGTTTACCATATTGGGGTGATTATCTGCATTGTTATCTGAGCGCAGCATCAGACTGGCGCCTGAGACTTTGGCTGGACCAGGCCTCTTCTCGGACGATTGACGTAAACGTTGATTAATTCGCCTTATTGTCCTTTTCATAGTGAATTCATATTTTTTAATCGCCGACAGCAAATAATATTTATTTATACACCTTAATCATAAGCAAGGAATTAAATGCATTGTAAAAAGTCAAAATATATAATTTACTGAAGATGTGTAGATTAGTATCTGAGTGGTCGCTAGGTTGAGGGTATACGTTCTAATCATCGATGATTCAATTGCTGCGGTTGTCGATTGACTATCGGTGATTCGTAGCTGAGAGTAGGTACCGTAGTCGTTGTTGGTTGCTAGTAATTGATGATGTGATTAAGTGCTAACATATATCACAGTCATCAGAGATTGTACCTCCTGATCAGCATATGCTTATTAAACGCTTGGTTATCACCATAAAAAAACATTTTATGCATAAAGAATCTAGCAGATAATATGTGTACTGGCGTAAAATCCACTATTGTATTAACGATTTAAAAAAATTACCTTGTAGTTAAATTCAAGGCGTGAACATATTTCGTTGGCTGAATATGCAAGAGATGCAATTGGCCAACCAATATCTGCATCTCTGATTCGCCAGAGACGACTCGAATCAAGAGCATAAAAGTCTGACACTTTCTCACATCAGAAGACGATTAAGCGAGTCGAAACGAGGGGGTCAAAGATAATCACAAGCATCGAGAGCAGACAATTACGATTAAAGACGGCAGACAACCAGACTGAGACCAAGAACAAACACAAAAGACCTCAACGGATAATCTAGATAACTTCACTTATCCACCATCGCTACAATTTCGCTTTGGTAAATTGTACAATAAAGCAATAAAGATTTTCCGGCGTCTATTTTGGCTTTAAAGTCACACTCTTTGAGTCTTAAAACCCGAAATATGTTTTCTGTGTATTGTAATAATACTACTATACATGTTTTTTTGTCCATTGTTATGAATGGGGGTAACATGTTAGGGCACGGTGGTTTTAATATAGTTTGTATAAATCATAAGTATTATACTAATTATTTGCAGTGATTGATGATGTGCTTTTAACGTTTTATTTAATTAAGAGAAAATTTAACAATTATAATAATAATAATAATGTATGTTTATTATAGTTCATTCATTGTATATTATTACTATAAAATAAAAATTAAAATATTATCATCGTTCATAATACGTGTGATTTTTCACTCAACGTCTGTTTTGAGAGTATGTTGTCTTCTTCTGCCCATCAGAATTTTCTGTCATCTTGTCCGATTATTCCTGAATTACCGTGGGACGTTGTCAAAAGGTTTCGGTCGTGCTTACGATACGCTGACCCCTCTGGTTTTTAATTAATTAAAAAGAAATCAAATTTACTGTCGCATTATGCAAACTATGCGGCCTCAACACGTTCGATTCCCCGCTGAGTTGGACCATTTTCGCCCGAGGATACTGTTAATACCAATTAGCGGATGACACGTGAGCTATATGGTGGACGAGGTGAAAGGTAGAGAGAGCAGTGCTTCGATAACGAGTTACAAATAAGCACAAAGTGTGCATGCATACTAACCAAAGAATGTGATTATAGAAATTAGAGTAACACAATTTAGAATTGTACTTTATTAGTTTAGCCGAGAAAAATAATTAAATAACTACAGTATGATTCCCATTTAAGGTTTTTTAGAGTACTATAGTTTAATTTACAACTGTCAAACCTAATATGTCGGATAGAGGTTACTCAAATAAAAATGTAGAATATAACTAAACTAGAATATCTATGAAATGCCTATATTAAAATAAGAACAAATTAAATTTAATATATGTATTAACGGTTTCACTAAGCACGCAGTGCAGTAAAGTTGTGAGTTCTGTATAAATTGAAAACATTTGCATTTACATGTTTGAAATGTCCATATAGTATGAAATAATCATTTTCATATGGCATCATTATTATCATAAGGAACTTATTTAGGTTCAAATCAGGTTAGATCGTGTTCTTTGCCATTCCGTTAGAACATGGGTTTAAATTAAGTAGAGAGGTTATACTATTTGTAGTGTTAAACTTTTAAGACCTTCAAATGTATTTATAAATATATGTATACTCCTACTCGATAAATTTGCCGTAATAATAATCATATAATAGTCCTTTTTTGATGTCTTTCACAAAACTTTTTTATTAGTATTATTTATACTGGAAAATTATTAAATACTATTTTTTATCACTAAGGGTTTGTTATTTTGTAATAACAATAATATGTATTTATTTTACACAAAAGAGTATATTACAATTCTGAATTATCTGGTTTCAAATCATTATTAAGATATATTATCTAGCTAGATAATTATATTCAATCCGTAAGTAATTTAAATTATTTATTATATAGCTTACAAGTCGGGAAAATCACTGCTAATTATTAAATGTTTATAGTCTGAATCTCTAAATCATACAAGCCCTAAAGCATTATATAATAGGAAAAGCGGAGAGTAATGATAATTTTTAAAGGGACGATTTTGAAATTAATTTGCCGCCGGCTGTCGTTGAGGTAACACGTAAAATTTGATCTTATTTTTTAGTTCTGTTAGTCTACTTTTGTTAATACTCAGAAGATTTTTTTTACCCTATAGAAAAAAAGTCAAGGTCAGAAATCGAGGAGACGCATTTGCGTTATTATATGCTATTTTTGTTTGATCAAGGAAAGAAAGCAAAAAAAGCCACTCAGATCATCTGTAAATTTATGGAGACGTATTGCATCTTCAAAAATGTCACAGGTGGTTTAGAAAATTTAAAAGTGGTGATAGGGGTTGAAAAATGCCCCCAAATCGGGAAGACCTACAAAATTAGACGATGACGTGTTAAAATCAGCAGTGGAAGTGGATCCCCGAAAAACCATAAAAAAATTGTCAGAGGAGCTTGGCTGCCCATGGACGATCGTTAAAGACCATCTCAAGCGCATTGGAAAAAAATACAGGCAAGGAATTTGGGTACCGCACGAACTTTCACAAACGGCCATTGAGCAGTGATTTACCATATGTTCGTCGCTATTGTCTAGGCACGAAACGGCATCATTTCTGAGAAGGATCGTTACAAGCTATTAAAAGTGGATCCTATACTACAATTCAAAGAAAAAAATCAATGGCTTTCTAAAAACAAAGTACCTAAACCCTCATTGACCTTAAAAAAGGTCCTTCTTTGTGTTTGGTGGGACATGGTTGGCGTCATCCATTATGAGTTATTAAAACCTGGTCAAACAATTACCGCAGAGGTATACTGTGGTCAATTAGTCAGAATTAAAGCGGAGCTGTTGAAAAAACGTTCAGTTTTGGTCAACAATCAAAGGCGAATTTTGCAGCACGACAATGCCAGACCACACGCGGCACGGATAACGCAGGAAAAAATCAGGGAGCTTGATTTTGAAGTTTTACAGCATTTCCATATTTCCCATATTCCCCCGATATCGCACCCTCTGACTACCATCTTTTCAGATCTTTAGAGCATTCCCTTAAAAATAAAATTTTTAATTCATTTGACAGTATCGAAAATCACATAGAATCATTCTTTAACGAAAAACCTGCAGAGTTCTATAAGAAAGGGATTGAAAAGCTGCCTCATCGTTGGAGAAAAGTAATAGAAAACAATGGAAAATATTTTACTGATTAAAATTGTATATATATTTTTTTTAATAAATTTTTTGTATGTGAAAAAAAATTATCATTACTATCCGCTTTTCCTATAGTTAAATTAAAACGTAAAAGAGAGTTTTTTTATTATATATTCAATGGGATTTTTAAATTAATACTTTATTTAAATTAATTATTATTTATATAAGTACTTTTTATATAAACTATTTATATAAACATATTTACGATATTATCTGCACTTTCACATTTTTCATTAAAAAATCGTTACTTTACTTTTTATTGTATTAAATTTTTATTTATTTTCTAATAAACATACATACATACACTAATATGTAAAATATGCACTAAAACATTCGAGTATTGTCATGATGGAACAATGCCTTTTCACAAACTTTTTTTAATATTGAGCATTACTTAGTGAAATAAATATTATGATTTAGTGGCAGCAGCTCATAGTAAATAATACTCTTTCAATCGCATGAACTATATGGGTACAGTGAAGCTGCTAGTGAAAATATATGTAGATTCACTGGTATTATACATTCACTGCAACATATATATATTTTCGGATGTTATTTTAAATTCAAGAAACACTGCGCCTATTATTTTATTTTTAATGAATATCATTTTTGATACATATGTTCTATGAATATCCGTCACTGTTATGTGATTCTCTCAGAATCCTAAATTGTCTAATGTTAGTGCTTTATTGGTCTCTTTTTTTATATTTTGTTCTAAAAAGTATCAATTGAATAAATTATTTTCTTATTATACGAACATTTGAGACAGTCTTTATAAAATATATAAATACATTCAATTAGTAGGACGAATCGTGTATCATGCAAGATGCAACGTACCGAAATATTCATACAAAAGCTAATTTGATAGACAGAACAATGCGTAATAAGGTACTTTGGCGCAGAACAGCGTCCGGGTATTTCTTTCAGCGGGTGAACAAAAGTGACAGGGGCCACAATGGTGACAGGGCCGCTTCGGCACTCGGGAATAAATTAAAACGAAAGCGGGCCGACGCCGATTAATCGCCGATCTGTCCACAGGTGGCAAATGCCAAATATCGACGTGACTTATTAATCACCCTGTATTTGGGCCGGCACGCGAGAAAGCTCCGCTATGTTACGCAGGCGCTATACAGGATTTCATGTAAGTAAGACTTGTTATTTTTATAAAAATAAATAGCAAATTATCGCATAATCAAAAATCCAGGCTACGCGGCCCAACAATATTTTTTTCATAAATTAAATTCCTTAAAATGCCAATGGCCAAAATAAATAAGTACAGAAAATTGCATTAAATATGTTTTCTAGGATTTTTATTGACATTGTTGATGAGAGTGGAATTTTGTGAGGCTTATGTGATGCGGGACTATTTGATTATTTTAGCAATATAGCAAATAACCAAATGACGGTAAATATTAGTTGGAAGCCTTTGTACGAAAATAATAGAAACATTGTTAGAGAATCGTGGACACGAGTCATGTCGCAGTCGTAAATATACAGTCATGAAACCAAACAGATGAGGTCTTGCGTGAGACCCATATACGCATTTCACCCGATTTTGTTCGTCTGAATGGAGCTATTGATGTAACTGATAGACGGTGATAAATCTCGTTACCAGCACTTGTCAACCTTTTCTGGCGGCCGACCTCTTTCCGTCGCGTCGCCAAAGACAAATGCGGACTGTATGGAAATGCACCTGCATTGTTCGAATACGCACAAATATGATTTATAGTAATTTTCCGCATTAATATTGCAATAGGACATACCTTCATAAATATATGACATTATTTATGTTAATTAATTTATAGTCCCCGTTCTCTTAGATCACGCTACAAAACTTGTAAAATGCTCTCAACATTTTAATCACAAAATTATAATTTTGTACCACAATATTTTACATGATTTATAAAAGTATATATTAGATTTATTTGCAGCAGAATTATTTTTGTATTGATTAAAATATACTTAATCTATTTTTCATTTATACAGTAGGGAGTTTAAATGATTAATTTAAATATCCCAAAAACGACCATGGTTTTATATCTTAAATATGACAATAGATTTGCCATTAATAATGCATTGAAAAAGCACGCCAATGATAACTTTTGCTTAAGACAATTAAAAAGAGATCTTACATAACGACAAAAGGCGTCAACAATGAATATAGAAATCGTGTAGGACACTCAATACTGCACAATAACCACAAACATTTAAAATAAATTAGTAAAAATTATTTATTCATGGGTCTTGTCAGAATTTAAATATCGCAGATCTGTTCTAAAGCCCGCAATTTTATAATTAACAGTTTCATTTTAATATTTGTTTCGTTCTTCGTCGATTTTTTTTATGTGTACCAAGTGGCGAATTAAATATCTATTTTACATACAGCGAGTATTTTTAAGCGAATTGCCGTTAGTCAATAAGGCAGGTCAGAAACAGTCATTCAGAGAGCAAATTCAGCGAAATTCTCAGCGAAAAGGCAACAGATACATAGATAGTTGATGATTTATAACGTGTACTTTGTGACTTAAGCCGTTAAAATATTTCGCATGGTGATGTCCTTTTAGCAAAGAAACACTTTATCACAAGCTAAATTAGACATTTTGTGACCTAATAAAATAAGGTATTCCTTCCAACTGTAAATAGAAGAGAGGTTTACTTGTAAGTCCGAGAATTAAAAATAAATAAATTATACTACATTTAAAATAAATCATTTTCATTAAGTTTAAAATTTAGTTTTAAATTTATTTAATATATACGATGTACAATAAAATAATATTTTTATTATTATTATGCAGTGTATTGTATACACTGCAGGGGCGTATATTCAGGGTGTGCTAGGTGTGCGGCGCACACCCGCAAAACCATCTAAAATATAAATTTAGAAATTCAGAAAATTTAGGGCATAAAGCGACATCATTTTGCATACAGTAGTATGCAAAATTATAAAATTTTAATATGCAGTGTATAGTATGCATTGGTATTTGTCATTCGCTCTAAAAGTTTCCGCGCGACCGACACGCTATGTATTACTCATGTGGCGCGCCGACCTTGAGTGCGGCGGCCGACTAAAGTAAATTGTTCCGAGATTTAACGGCTGAAGTCGTTCTGTCGGCTGGCAGCGCTCAGTAGTAAAATTGGTCTCGAATTTGGTGCACGTACTTCAAAAATTTTTGCGTCCGTCGCTGCTTTTTTATTACATTATATCACAATAACAGGTCACTCATTTTTTTATATTTTGGGGTAAAATAGTTTATTATATTATTTACATATGATCAATACTTAATTTTCTATTCTAGATTATATTTTTTTTATTTACCCCAATAATGATGAAGAATACTGTTGAAGATATTTGGAATAATCCATTTTCAAAAAGAAGTTATGAAATTAAATTAAATATAATCAAAATTGGCAAACCACGTCCACCTCTTCCCAATTTATTTATGAAGCATAAAGACAATAAATGTGAATATACAAGACATTTTTCATTTTCATCATATGAACGAACTGAGTGGTTAACAGGCTGCGAACTTCGATCTAGATTGTTCTGTTGGCCATGTTTATTGTTTTCCAAAGAAAGAAGCGTGTGGAATAAAAGTGGATTTGCTGACCTTAGTCATCTGATAACGGCACTGAAAAAACAAAAAAGAGCGCAGTCACACGTTTAATCATTTTTTTCTCTCAAAATGTTTGGAAAACAACTAATTGAAGTCATGATTGACGCTCAACGTAAAGCTAATATAAGTCAACATAATGAACAAGTTCATAAAAATAGAGAAATATTAAAGCGAATGATTGACGCAGTAGTATATCTAGGAAAACAAGAACAACCTTTTCGAGGCCACGATGAGTCCTGTAATTCACTAAACAAAGGAAATTACCTTGAATTTTTAAATGCACTTCGAGAATACGATTCTGTTTTGGATACTCATTTAAATACTGCAACGGTGTTTCGTGGTACTTCCCCATCCATACAGAATGACATAATTGAAGCAATTGGTGATGTTATTAAAGATCATATTAAGGAAGAAGTAAATTCAGCAAATTTTGTCGCTATTATTCTTGACGAAACTTCAGATATAATGACGAACTCACAGCTCTCAACAGTTTTGCGTTTTGTTTATGAAGGTAAAGTTTACGAGCGGTTTATTGGCTTTACAGACGTTAGCTCTGATAAATAAAACAGCCGATGGCTTATTTTGCCACGTTGTAAATATAATTGAAGAATTTCAAATTCAAGAAAAATTAGTTGGACAGACTTATGATGGGGCGAGTGTAATGAGTGGGCATATTATTGGTTTGCAAGCCAAAGTACTCGAAGTTTATCCATTGGCCATTTTTACACACTGCTATGCTCATATGTTGAATTTAACATTACAACAAGGTCTTTCCAATATAAAAGTGTGCAAATCATTCTTTCAAACTTTAAATGGATTGTCTGCATTCTTTTCGAAATCTTCCAAACGAATAAATGCTTTACAAGAGTTTGTAGCTAGAAGACTTCCTTTTGTTACACCTACAAGATGGAATTACACATCACGGTTAAGTAACACAGTGCAAAAATACAGAAATGAATTAACGGACTTTCTTCGAGACGTCGTGAAAAATTGTGAACTATGGGACCCCGACACTGTAATAAAAGCACGAGGTTTTCTTAGCTTTTTGGAAGATTTTAAAACAAGAAAACTTCTCCACATATTTTCAAACCTTTTTGGAAAAACTGATGTGTTATACAACATTTTATAATCCAAATCTTTTGACATATTATATTGCTGTAAGAAAGTTACCGAAATTTTGCAAAAACTCAGACATGAACAGGAAAATAATTATGAAACATTATGGGATTCTTATGTAACGGAAGAAAATTATCCAAGACTGAGTAATGATTTGCTTGTTGAAGAAAAGCACGCGTTTAGCCAACTATTTAATACAATAGTTGATAATATATGTAAGCAAATTGAAAATCGTTTTTCTTCAATGTCCAAATTGGAATATTTTCACCTTCTGGAGAAAGAAAAATATGAGCAATATAAGGGAAAATTTCCAAATGAATTACTTACCAAACTGCAACAATTCTATGGAACGTTATTTGATTATATAAGTTTAAAAAATGAGCTTGCTGTTCTTTATCATTTGCCTGAATTTGCAGAGAAATCTGTTCATGAGCTTGTACAATTTATGAACACAAATAATTTTGAGTCAGGTTTTCAGGAAATAGATAAATTAGGCAAACTAATATTAACTCTTCCAAACAGTACTGCTTCAGCAGAACGTTCATTTTCTGCTCTGAAACGAATTAATATTTGTTATCGAAGTACCCAAGGCCAAGAAAGGCTATGTGGCTTAGCTTGATTTCAATAGAAAAAGGGATCCTTATGGATATTAAAAAGAAGAGCACTTTATATGACAGCGTGATAGAAAAATTTATGATCAAAAAAAGAAGATTAGAATTTATATATAAATAATTATAAGTTTGTGGTTATTTATTTATTTATATATGGGAAAAAGCTCGGCTAATAAAAATGAAAAAATGTACTTTTTTTATTTTTTATAGCACACCCAATATTAACACCCACCGTACGCCACTGATATACTGTGATAATAAATAATAATAATATTGATTTTACGATTATTAAAGAAAATTTTAATTTTATTTTAATTATAAATAATATGGTAGTTGTTAAAAACGCTGAATTTTGTCAAAAATTTCTGCATTAAAAAAATAAGAATATAATAAAAAAAAAACTTTTGACTTACTCTACATGTATTATTGTTAAATCTTATCTTTGTTAAACTTGCTTAAAAATATTTTTCATGTTCTTTAATTTGAACCAAGCTATATAGTTTTTATCGATTTATTACTGTGGTAATCCATCTTAGGTCATTTGTAGTATTAGAAAAAACAACTACTAGTTAAAAGTATATTTTTTTATGCTTTATTTTTTTTACATATAATAAAATTTATTGCTATACATTACTGACAGTTATCATTTGTCATTGTTACTTTTTAGCCACCAACTTGATGTTTACTAAAATAAATCTAAGTCTGACACAATTAATATAAGAGTATCAATTTCATGTTATTCATTACCACCGTAACCATTAAAATATTAATGGATTGCTAACCGAATTTGCAAAGGGATTGATAGATTAATTGTTTACTTTATCAGTTCGAAAGAACACTCTTTGAGATAAATATATGTCATTGATTATATATCATTGCATTAGATTTTCGATGAAGTGTACTAAGTCAGCTTACATCCATTACCGTTATAATATATATAATAAACTATTATACAACGATCTTCATTAACGGATAATGAAGCTTTTTCTCAAACCGATCTTAGAGTTTTTTAGCGGAAAGTTCAATCGTCCTTTGTGAAATATATTCACCATTTGCTCACAAACAAAACTCTTTGCAAGATCCAACTGAATGAGGCGTTGTTCTATGGTTCAATGGTGGCTGAAGTGTGATTCATGCAACATTTAAGAAACGGACCTTGACACGGTTGTGGCCGTTTCTAACATCACAATAAGACAACTCAATACGGTCTTGTGTGTTTGTTATAAAAGCGCACGGCAGGTCCATTGAAATCAATTAGATGACAGGTGACATAATGGCTGCGTGTGTTTATTTAAAAACGCGTAACGGTTCTTCGTTAAGCTATATAAATATATATTATATACATTACATATAGTTTATGGACATTTTTAAACTTATAATATGAACGCTATACGACTTTTTTGCGCGCACTACGAACGCGCCTTGGGCGAACTTTTTTCGTCTTGAAATAAATTACAACACGGTGGCCGTAAAATGTAATTAAATTTATTTTGTAAATTTTAATGGCGAAATTAAATTTAATTCAATTGAAATCAATCTGCGCACTTGCTCATGTACTTAAAACATTTATTATTTATTTAAACTATTTTATAAATGCTAATCATTAATAACAGAGATGTTAGTTATATTTTTTAAACTAGACTGCTCTGTTATTCTTTCGACGTCTTTATTTATACTATTATGTATCGTGTAAACCATTTTTTATATCGTTCCACTTGTACATGTACATTTTTTAAATAATTCTATACTTCTACTTTTTATGAGCCTACTGATACATCCCCACAATATAGTAGTAAATATAAAATGTGTATTATATTGAATACAATGTGGATTATATTAAAGAAAATTATTAACTTCTAGTAGGTAAATGTAAATGGAGGTATAATGAATAAATATTTATAAATAATAACTTAAATTTTTTTTTTAAATGATAAACTAATTTTAAAAAAACTTTGAGGGCTGAAAATAATGGATTTCACAAGTATAACCATAAGTAATTTAATTAAATACATTTGAGTTATTATTTATAAATATTAACTTTTTTTTAATAATATTCTCTACATAGTAGAATATGTACAGATGCTATCCTCGTCAATCCATTGAAGTGCATCAGTAACTATACTCTATTTGCGTTAACACAGTCAGTTCGAGAGCTATCTATTTCATTATTATTCATACAAGTTTGGGTTCACGCTCTTGCTATTAGTTCTAAAGGAAATGTTATGGATATATGTACGTTCGGTATACTTATCATTACTCCGGTTTATTTTTTGAACTCATTTATAAAAAAAAAAATTGTATCTATAAATGTACTTATAGTAGGGGCGTAAACCCAAACTTGCTGTTTTTTTTAAATAATGAATAATGAGAAAATAGATAGCTCTCGAACTGAATATTTTCCCAGAAAGCTTTTTTTTTTTGAAGAACCGCCTTCCAAGCTATATGAAAATATAACAAGAATTGTTCTCTCTAAGAAATTATAGGTTTATTTGATTTACATTTTAAATGTATTCAATATGTATAATAGTAGTTCATTTTAAAATACATCTACGTATATATAGTAGTAAAATAAAATAAATATTTGTTTAAGTAATATAGCAATGAATAAAATAAATTATATTCAAAATAATAAGTCAGATTCTGGATTACAAAGCAGTAGTATTATTTAATTATATCTATGCATAAAAATCTAGCAATAGTAATTGATAGCATTTGTATAAAAAAACTTTTTTAAATCAGTTATTTTATATTTAACATTTGTATAAAATAGCAATAGTTTATATATAAACTTATTTTTCAAATAAAATGTTAATAATATAAGGGAAAAATATTGCAAATTATTTTTTTTTATAATATAAATTAAATAAACTGCAATACAATCAATATAATAAAACCGTATACATATCTCAGAAAATTTCATCAAATAATCATTTATAAAAATTATTTTTTATATTGAGCCCTTATTTAATTTTTTCGTTACATTTTTATAAATGATAGGAACGAGTTTATTATTAATAAAAAAATAAAAAAGTGTCAGTGGAATTCTAAGTATTAATCATAATTTAATATTTAAGGATATACCTAAAATAAGTCCAATTCTAACCATATATCAGGTCGAAAGTGATATTAAAAAAATCAATATTAATATGTATAATATCATAATGATTAATGTGCTCTTCAGAAAGAATGATGTACAAATATATGATTATGACACCGAAAATATAAATAAAATATTTGTGTGTGGACGACCGCAGAATATCACTTTCATACCGCTGCATTAATCGCAAGTGTAAGACTCACTTTTGAAGAAGTAGGCAAACATGTTACCCTATAAGGCCTTAAATTTAACCCTGTGGCAACTTGTACGTATGATTACCGTTTTGACGCTGATATCCCACAATAACAATCCAACAACATATCACTACGAAGAGAATCGATTGGATTTTTATCGACGATTCGCGAGCGACAATGTAGCCGAATAAGACCTCACATTTTTCGATCACATCCTGAGCGCATTCCCTTATAGAGATTTATATATTGGAATGTGATAAAACGAATTAAACATGCTTCGCATAAATTTCCACTTGACATTTTGCGTCGAGATGGGTCTATTATTATTAAAAATTCGAGCGTCTACAGGGTGGCCAGTTATCGAATATGGTACATTTTTACGCGTCATACAGTTTGATTGGTCTCGCTTTTATAATAAGGCGATTTTCACTCGGCGTTAAAAAAAATGTGATTGTGAAACGTTACATATATAACGACTACACCTCACACGTGTAATTAATTAGACGTGACTTAACCTCATTACAATTCTCATTTGGTGAGATGAAATCTGGGCGGTCAATCGCGGTGGTATTCGGTCAGAAGCTGTGTAACTAATTTTCTATTGGCGATTCGAACTCTTTCACGTCTTATTGGATTCGACTATTTACATTGGGTTTTAATGAGGTTGTGGGTACGTTCGGTGTTTTTTGTATCGGTGTAATGACTATAAGTTTTTTTTTATATATATGTATATTCGTCTCGCTTTATATCGAGTATGACGAATGATTTGTAATTGAATGAAAAGCAGGAGCAATGTTGAGACGAATTTGAAAAATAATATGTCAATATCAATGAGTCGTACCGATGCATACAACGTGAAATTTGTATATATGATAAGATACTTTTTTATTGTGATATGCAATTGAAAATAAAAACGCAAGGCAATGACTTGTTAGTTTTGATATATACATATGTACATATTACGTAAACACATTAATATAATATTGAATAACGAAAGGATTGGCACACAAAAAGCCTATAAAGTATTTTTTTTGCTGCAAGGTCGTTTTGTGTATCATTACGTGCTTAAAACAAAAACGTGTCAAATTGATATATCGATTGTACTGGTTGTCATATATTGAACTGCTATTATTCATTAACAAAATACCCTTTTAACGCTTAATAAAATATATATTTGTAGCGCATTTTAAAATTACACAGGTATTTTGTAATTCAACTGTGCCAAAGCTATCGGTGAAAATTATAATGTATACCAATAGATTAAGCATAGTAATATAATTTACACCAATGGCTTATTTTATATCGTAAGTTCAAAAAATGTTTAGATAATACAATAAAATTTGGTTTACATTGTTACACATTTTTGCCACAAAAATCATTAATTTTTTGTACGGTATCGTGTATAAATAATTTCGACTTTTTCGTTTTTCAAAACGTATGTTTTTAAATATTTTTGAAAAATAAACATAGACTATGTAAGTATCATACATATAGATTTTTGTTGTATAAAATAGTTAAATAAAATTACCTAGGATTGCTTAATAGTAGGAAATGATATAAGCGAGCAGTTTTTTAGGTCTGTTTTTAGTAGTATTGAAGCATTTATTTTTTTTGTGGCAAAGATTTATAAATTTACAAGCAATTTAAAATCACAAAGGTACGCAAAATTAAATAATTAAAAAATGTTTTACAAGATTTCAATAAAAAAATCTGTTTTTTAAATATGTTAAATGGATAAGTATGTTAAATAATTAGAAGTATTAAGCAGCTAGTATTTAAAAAAAATAATACTTTCAATTATAGTATATACTGTAGTAGATTAATAAAAAGTCAGACATAAGCAAAATGTTTGGAAGTTCATGGAAATAAATTCCATCACAAAAGCTAAGAACACAAGAGCTACATGTATTGGTCAAATATCTGCTAAACTATTAAAATTAATATAAAATTTTCCAATGCAATTTATAACATAGCTATTATACCATCCTATTAGTTTAAATCGATGTTAGTTAATATAGCAAAAATATCAAATACAAAAGAGTTTAATGAACACAGAAAGATAAATTTAATAAGTAAAGTGTTCAAGATATTTAAAATAGTGTTTTTTCCCAAAAATTTCTTCAGAAAAATGGCAAATTAAGAATTCGTATTTCTCGAGAAATTTTATAAAGCACTTTTATTCTATAAAATTAAATTTTACGAATATTTTTAAAAGGTTTACAACCACTGCCCTTTATATAACGTGGCATAAGTAAAGGCGGGTTCATACCTAATATATTACATACTACTTGGACGTTTATAATAGTAATTTTAGGGAATGACAAAAAAATGTTTATAAATTTGTAACGCTCGAGCTCGCTTTATTTTTGCTTAACTAATAAAAGAAGACACTTAGAAAAATAAACCTTCTGAAAGATGTTTGAAAATATGCATACTTTCTCGGAAAATCGAAAGTATTTAAATGACCAACCATTTTTTTGCAATTTTCTATTACTCTAACCGGCCGGCGGCTTTATCTTTGCTTTGGTGATCAAAGAATCTGCTCCAATAAGAAAAAATACGCATGAAAATCGGCAAAATTCAAAACGATTTAGGGGTATTTTTTTTCGATTATCTCAAAAGGTTTTTTTATATTGTTTTTGTAAAGTAGTTATTCACAATTGTTTTACCATTTTTATTGACAGCCGAAAGGACGTTTAATTTTTTTTTAATAATTAAAAAATATAATTTCTGAGATAAGCTCGAAATTTCAACGGGCAATTAAAGAGAAATTATATAATCGAAGAAACCAGACATAAATGTTATTAATTAAATATTTTCAAAACTCAGTATCTTTCACCAGTCAAAAAAAAAACGACTTCTTTAGTTATTCTTCAATAACAAAAATATGTAAAATGTGAAAAAAAATTATTCGCAGATTATTTAATGGCTCGACGATTTCTAAGGACCCTCGCGGCTGCATTAAATCATTAGAATCCATTGAAAATTTATCATTGGCGTAACCATTAGAGAAATAAATTTCTTTTAGCCCTACAGATAGTAGTGTAAGAAAACCAACATTTTATGGATTCATGGAGAGAGAATTTAAAATATTTTAATCGATGGGCAAAAGAACAAATAATTACCAGTACCTATTTGAAGCTTTGTTTTCGATTAAAGCAATTTTTTTAACAAAAAAAAAGAATGAGGATATTTGATTCTATTTTAGATGACAAGTGTTTTTAAGTAATAATCTATCTGCAATATTCTACTGTATTACATAAATTTTTTCATTGGTAAAAAATTCTCAAGAATTCCCGAGATTAGTAAATAATATCACTATAAGTAAATACACACTTATAAGTAAATAAGTATGATATTTTATTACCAGTTAATTAACTCAGTGCTGAATTATTAACTTTTATGTAGGTTTATTAACAAGCTATATACACCTTAAACCTGTGTTAAATTTTAAATGCGTTGCAATATAATAAACTATTGTGATCCTATCCGTATATTAAAAATATACCTGAAATATTTTTTTTTTAATTATGTTGCATATACCTAAAATATCCTACGTAACGGAGGCAGAGATAAAAAACATATATTGATTATTTTTCTCCTTCTTTCCGAGAGCGGTGGTCGTGAATTTTCCTCCATTAGTTGTGCAGTTTCGACGTCGGATATAATTACGTAAATTGTACGTTGTGTGGTACCATTGTGCGTCGGGTCATCGAGGGCCGCTTTCTTTCGCGGGGACAGGTTAGCCCGTGGAGAACGCGAGCCGACGCCTGAGAACGACTGCGGGAGAAGGACGAAAGACCGTGTACGTACAAAGTTCGATAATTGCCGATACCGTTGAAGTAGAGACGTTTAATCTGTTAAATTACAATAAATCGCAATGTGACATTGTTTCGATCGACAGAGGAGCTATGTATGTACACTAGACGCACGTAATGGCGTAACTGTTGAAGAAAGCAATTAAATAAATTAGCAATTAAATGTTTTGCACTGGCGAGGAACACAGGGTGTCACTTTAATACAGGCGTTTCAACTAATATTTTTAATTTATTTTATAAAATGTACTTAATTCAATTCATGTGTTTAAAGATTATTTATTAAATTATATAAATAAATTTATTTAACGAGATAAACTTTTTTAGTAAAGAGCTTGCTGTCATTGTGGACCTTTGACTGATATTTTTAAAAAGAGCGCGTTTACTACAGAAAAATAAAAAATTAAAATACATACAATAATTCAAACTCCTCTAAGCATATGCTTGCCCAGTAACACAAATAAAACGTTTTTTTTTTATAAATTGCAAGCTACGAAAATAATATATTATAGATTTTTATACTAATTTTTATATAAGAACAATGCCATTTTTAGAAAAAACTATGAATATTTTATGTAACCAAAAGAAACAAGCACACAATTCCAAAGCGCTTATTGCTTTAAAGGCTAAAGAGCATGTTTCAATGTTTTTAGATCTACAGGTTAATATATTTATATATTTTTTTGTTAATTTTTATTCCCCTAAATTGTAAAATATTTTTACGTTTTTCTCCTTTAAACTGTAAACACTAACGTTTTATTTTATACTTTTAGTTTTTATTAAATTGAAGCTAATAAAAAATGTAATCATGAAAATGATTATAAACCAGTAACATGTACTGTACTATATAAAATATTATGTTTCTAAAGTAAAAAATATATTAATCAAAATATTAATAATAGTTACTTATGTTTATAATTACCCTTAGATTTGTAAGCCTTTTTTAGGATTAAAATTAAAAAATCGATATATAATACAATAATAAAAAAGATTTGTTAAGAAAAAATGGTTGGTTTTTACCCATGAAGTATAAAGCATTCTAGTTTTATAATGTTTTTCATTCCTTCAGAAATGAGAACTTTCATTCTCGAAAAATTTTCATACATGTAATAAAAATGAAAAAAAATATGTAATATATAGTATGTGATTATAATATTACAGTATATTATTGTAAACAACTTTATATAATTTATGAAAAGAGAACGCAAATAATCGTAGGAGCAGAACGATTGTCTATAGACTCGAGCTACGAAAGAATTTCGTGCTACCTTGTTTATATCCGAATCGTAGCGAAAACTGTCAATAACAGCTTTTGCTTCTTTTAGAGTTTGAACAAGATAAAAATAAAATCCTATTTAAATTAATAAAAAAATTAGATTTAAGTTCGCCGAAAGGTAAGCTCTCGTGGAAAACCCCCGTACATTTTTACAATCTGCCGATTCATACGCAGAGCGGTTTTTTCTAATCTGATAATATGTGTAGTTCTTAGATTACCAAAGCAAAGATAAGACAGATTAGAGTAGTTTACATTTTTTTGCCATTTAAATACTTCTAAAAATATGGTATACATATTTAAAAAAAATCTGTATGCCATACTCTTTTTCATTTAGCCTAATACAAACTGCAGTGGCTGTAAACTCTTTAAAAATATTCAATATACAAATTTATTTTTTATCAAAATAAAGCTCAATAAAGAGCCCAATAACATTTTAAAAATAAATATTCTTGATTTGGGATTTTTTCGGGATTTTTTCATAAAACACAATTACAGTAAATAAAATGAACATTACACTTATCAAATATGAATTCGTATCATTAAGTAAAAATACAATCTGGAAATATAATATTTACATAATTTATATATATTTTACCATATAATTGAACGTTTACACTTCACTTTATATATAAATACTTAAAACTTATGTTTATTGCAATTTTATTGCTGTAATAAATTCCTTTAATTTATCGCTGCGCTTTAAAGATACACGTAACACAAAAGTCATCATTCAGTACTCTAATTTGAACTTCCACAGTACAAAAACAATTAGGTTAACATTTTCAGCGGTTTCACCGCAATAATGGCCAAGGTTCTCACGCTTCCTTATTCCTCCTCAAGTCCCCATCTTACCCCGCTCGCAATCTTGGATACCTTTGATCTTGTTTATACCTAACGCCTTCGTACGACCCATTGTACTCTTGATTTATGCATTTCCCATACTGACCCAAGGTTCGATTCGCTCAAGGGCCTATCGGCTAATGATTGCCTTACTTACGGCCGTAAGTGAAAAATGCGATATATTATAAGATCCGTGTAAAATTCGACGGAGCAACGTAGCACGTTAAAACGCCGTGAAATTTGGCACAAAATTGAAAAAAGAATTAATTGGCCACCGAGGCGAATCGATCGCGACCGTGCAAAGCCACGCTACCTTAATTTCACATGGGGAAATTAATAATTACTTGCGTAATTACCTGGCGTGACACTACGGTGGCGTTTATCGAACATCTCGTGATATTCAATTTGATAAAGGATATCGCAAGATATACAAGTAATATTTGAGCTTTAAGTGGAATATATAATATTTTTAATATTATTTATATATTTCAAAAAAATTCTTTGGATATACAAATTAAATATTTTTATGACTATTTGAAGTTTCTATTGATTCTTAATCCAATTTAGATATAAACATAAATATACAATATAATCGCATTAACCAGTAACAATTTTTCTATTTGAGTATTAAAAAACAATCGTGAGAAGCGGCGGCTTCTGCTATCTTCGCTAGTCTGAAGTTGTATTGGTCTCCTCTTGGTTATAGTCCGAGTTGGAGTACTTTTGAAGTTTAAATAGACGCTCAAGTGTAAATGCCAGAAGTGTCTGAAGGGAAGTGATTATTGGTTGCCACTTCTCCGTATCCATGGCTCCTGCATCAAAGATTTTGTTGTCTGCTCCCTTTTTGTCTTTTCAGTGAGAAGACAATTTACAGAAGAGTTGCAAGTTTTTTTTTCAGGTAGATTTAAATGCACTTGTTATATTTTCTCAAGGCAATGGATATGATAATCTCTTCTGATTTATGATACGTACTTTGCAACTTAAGCTGTTAAAAAGTTTTTCACGGTAGTATCCTATTTTAACAAAGAAAACCATTTTTTCTTAAAACGCTTTATCACGTGCTGAATTATTTATTGCTTACCATTGATAAAATTGACAAAATCGCTGTATAGATATTTTCTTATATTTTTTTGTATTAATAATTAATTCAAAAAAACATATTACAAAATATTTATAAAATTGATATATAATAATACTAAATCAAAAATAATATATAAAAATACGTTCTTTGATATAGAATATGTAGAAACGTAGGCGCATGTTTTATAACCGTCTAATTAATAATGTAATTTGACAATGAAGATTATAAAGCACACATCCGACATGACCTTTATCTTAATACCGGCATATAAAACATGGGTGTATTTTATTTTAATACAGTTTAATAAAAAATATTAAATATAATAAGAAAACATGTTTTTCAGAGGCTGTTGTTTGCCTTAAAATATAGCGCTACAAAATTGGCAAATTTAACATAATTAAAAAAATTATTATACTGATGCTTTTACATGTATAATAACCATAATTAATAGCATATAAGAAGGGTATCAAGATATAATTGTAAAATCAACCATTATTTATTTTACAGTAATTATAAATATTATATATGCTGTATGATGTATGTATAAATAAAAAAACACTGTTGATTTTGCGTTCAAAATCAGCTTTGCTTCTTTCTGATCCATTTATTTATTTTTACAGTATATGAGTACGTTTTAAAAAAAGATTCACAAAACAAGATCGAACGGCTACGTCCGTGGCGCCGCTAGAGAAAATGAATAATGACAAGAAAAGACCACCCAAACAGCCTTCTAAACGAATCGTCTTTGCAAGTAGTAGCTCGGATTTCTAACATTTTCATGCGAATCGGACCCTTTTGCCCTTGTGTGCCCTTTTATTCGGCAAACTGCATACTTCTACATGTTTAATTTGCTCGTTTTGTTTTAGATTTAGCCCGCCGGCTCATTTGATTCGACCGACAATAAAATTGTGGTTAAATTCAATCTATATGCAAATACAGACTAAACGAATTGTTAGAGAATCGTTGTTAAGTGAGACGTTAAAGTTACATGTTAGAACGCGAAGGTAAATTGAGTTATTACGCCTGACTTAATAGCCACTGTTGTAATTTAATGTATATTTACACAGAGCCTTAGTTAATTCGATTAGAACCGACTTTTAATAAATCAATCGCCTATATTGAAAAAAAAATGATTAGCACGATAAACGTTTATTATCATCACATAACTCCACAAAACCATTGTTGTAAATTATACTGTTACGCTTAAGCGGTAAATTACTTTTAAACCAGAGTTACTACATTTTACGCCAAGGCTTATAAGATCGCCTTTCACGATATAATTAATACGAAATTTATATGCTATGTAAATTAAACTCGTATGACGGATTGCTAGTATATGTATTAACGAGAAAAAAATCGTTCGATGTTCACGTGTAATTTGGTAATCAATTATGCGCTTACAAATACCGATAATAAATTTGTAGTCGAGAGCGTCTCGTTTTTTTCATATTATATACAGTTGCAACACTTTATTAACCCTTAAGGTAAGCAACCGTTCGCTCAGTCCACAAATCATTCAATTTAATATAGCTTAATAGCTTCAAGAAGGTAGGCATTTAGATTCTAGCTTCTTTATTCCTCGGAGCGTGTAATAAATATAATTTTCTCTCGTGATGGAGCGTGAGTAGCCCAAAGGCGTCAGCAAGAATTCAACGTATAACTAACCGTATCATATTCGGTAGCCACAAATGTTATTTCATTTTATTATAAATAACGAATAAATTTGATTATTTATTAAGTTATTCGCAAATTTATACTAATAATATTAAAATTATAAATTTTAAGCAAGGTATATCCCTAAAATTTATTTATGTTAAGTGACGCCTTTACTTAATGAAGTATTGTGTCATGTATTTATTGAAATTGTCTGTATTTTTAATTAAACAATACTTGTGCGTATTGTGTGTGAGTAAAATAATGTTACATCGTTGTATTTTAAGTGATAAATTAAAACATGAATGTGAAATTCTGCGCGATGATCATAAATTTTATCTTAATCGAATCTATGCAATTAATCTTGATGGAGTTTAATCTCAATACAATATTCATTATAAACTATCATATTTTCAGAAAATAAAGGATCAATTAAAATAGTATAAATGTAATAAAATATTACATAATAAAATAATAATCCTTGTGAAATTTAACAATTCGCAAAGCATTCTTCCCTTTTTTCCGCTCTTTGCTCCCTTGACGCAATTTAATTAATTTTATAATATGCAACACAAAACAGTTTTATTAAATTAGAACATACGTATAGTATATAAATCAAACACCGAAAAAAACACACTGAGGTTGACGCCACTAGGAACGCAAAAATAAGACAAAATATTCAAGAGCGCAGACCCTTGGCGACTCGCCATTTTGAATCTATGGTAACTGAGGCGAGTGATAAATTTTCTAAGGACTGCCTCCCCCAGCGGAAGCAACTCTGAAAGCTGCAGTCGTTTGCGACCGTAAATGTGGGTGTAATTTCCTGATTGATTCTGAAAGTCCCTCTCCCTTTCTGGAAAACGTCTTAAATAGAGCTCCAGTGGGAAGTCAAAAGTCTGACGTCAGGTTATTTATGGTGGAGTCTTCAGTGGGGATTCTCAGGCATGGACAAAGGGTTAGAAAATAATGGCCCGCTGTAGTTTTGGTCTGCTAAGAAACCTTTAATGCTCCCGATAAGCTAGAGGTTAAAGAAGCTCCTGGGTTAAGCCAATAACAAAGAAAGTGAACTGTTTTCTCTTTTATGGTTAATGCTCGGTTGATGGCGCAAAATTGTAAGTATGTCTAGGGTCTGAAAAAGAGAAAGGGATTTTTCAAACCTTTAAGAAACGTGTGACAAAGCAATGATTTATATATTTCATAGAAAGGCTTTATATTGAAATTTATATTTTTTTAAATGGTCCAAAAATCGTCGTTATATTCTTTGCCGTAGAAACGGTCGCCAAATCAGTTTGCTTTAATATATATTATTGTACAAATTATAAAATATATTTAATTATTTTTATGCACTAAACTTATATAAAAAATACGATAGCGAATTGTTTTTCTTTGATTTGTTTTAAACTAAAACAGTGCTATTTGTTCTATAAAAAAGTGTTTTTCCAATGAAAATTACAAAGAAAAATTACGCTACATATTTTCAGTGCTTTTTTGTCAAAGAACGTTTCAATGGCGTTTCGCCCCTTTTTTTCGACGGATTACTGTAGTCAAAGTGTAGGAATGAATTTAAAGATATAATAGCAGAAAAAAGATTAATATATTAACAGAAAAATAAATACATACTACATTGAGAGTATAGAAGAGATTGTGAATTCAACGCCTAAGTTAAATAAGTTAGTACAATATAATAATGAAGCATTGAATGTAATATTTGGTAAATTTGAATAGGTATCATTAGAAAAAAATCATAACATAATATATAAATTAAAAAAAGAAACCAGTACTGATGAATTAGATGTAAATGTAATTAAAGAAACTTGGGAAATAATTGGAATTAAATAAAATTATTTAGTTAATAAAGACAAAAAAATTGTGCATATTCTAAAGAGAAATTAATATCTCACGGTGTACCACAGAGATGTAAATTGGGACCATTGTTATTTATATTATATATTAATGATATAGTTAATAATGTAAAAAAGTGTAAAATACATATTAATGTATTGCATAGGTGATAATCAAATTTTAAGAAAGATTGTTCTTAGATATTAAAAAAATAGTAGAAAATTAGGTATATTATTGAGAAAGATATTATATCAAAATAGTTATAGATTACTCTATTATATAATATATATAGTTCCTAATATAAAATATTTAGAAGTAATTGTAGATGCAGAATTAAATTTTAAGGAACATTGTAATTAGATATTAAAAAAATAGTAGAAAAGTAGGTATATTATTAAGAATGAAAAATATGAAGTATAAATACAAAAAAATTACAATTGTATCATATTGCCCTATTTTACCTATTGATCGACAATCTTAGATATGTTTAATAAACGAGATAAACAAATGTTGCAAAAATTACAAAATAGGGCAATGAGAGCAGTCTTAAATAAACATAGATTTACTAGTTGTAGTAGTATGATTGATAGATTGGAATGGTAAAGTGTTAAAGAAATATTGAAGACGAATGTTTGGTATTTTATTTTACCAGAGTATTTTATTAAGTATTTAATTAGAAATGAAGATGTACATAGATTTAATACTAGTAATATAAAAACATTAATGATAGTCAGGTAT
The DNA here is from genome assembly GCF_051122295.1 of Plectrocnemia conspersa. Lineage (NCBI taxonomy): Eukaryota > Metazoa > Arthropoda > Insecta > Trichoptera > Polycentropodidae > Plectrocnemia > Plectrocnemia conspersa. The sequence goes on from NW_028277178.1 coordinate 20,286,435, forward strand.
AAGAAAATGAGTACGGCTAGGGGAATTATGTACGGTGGTACAATAATATTCCTGGAATAATGCAAAAAAATTAAACTGTAATTGGTTTCCTAAAAGGAATAAAAAACACATTCGTGCATTAAGAAATAAATTATAACATTAAGTCTTTTTTTATTTCCGTTTATTTTTTATTATACGTATGTTTAGTTAAAATTTGTTTGATGTAAAAATTAACTATTAAGCTAAATAAATTAATATAATCAATAAATCTTTTTTTTTGGATTTAGAAGTATTTAGATTATTTGAATCCTCATTTTAATGTATTCACTTTTATGGGATGAGATTTATTTATTTTCTATTGCGTTTGACTGAAAAAATTGCTGGCAAAAACTTTTTCTTCTATTATAGTTTTACATTGTGCTAATCACAAACTAGAAATATTATGCTGTATATGATGCTGTCAATTTTACTTTAGTAATAAATAGATTAAAATTATTTATTGATAAATTTTACGTCATATACCATGCTTCGGCAAAAAATAGTAGAGAATTGTATTTTTGTGCAGAATTACTTAAAGTTGAACTGCAGAAAATTGTATGAAAATTCAAGTATGGGTGGTATTTAATTTTCGTACAGTTTTGACTATGTTGAATATTTTTAAATCTCTTATGCATGATTCTATAAAAGATATTCTATATACAATAAATGCACTTATGATGGCTTGAAAATAAAAATCTCATCTACAGAAATTTTATTGGACCTAAGAGTGATGCTCTTCAATAATAATCAGAATTTGGTTTGAGCACACAAGACCGCAACCTGGACCTTTACAAGGAAAATGAAAAAAGAGTACTGAAACAAGTTTTTTAAAAAAGAGAGATGACAGGACTTTGGACCCTACGGTATGTAATATTTACTTTCAGTAAGTAAAACTCCACGAATCCAATATTTGTATGAAGTTAATGTATAGATAAATAACACAATTTTATGAACTTTATTATATTATAAATTATTGTTTGTTTTGTTCTGTTCCATTTCATTTTTACATAAAAAAAAAATGTTATTCAGTTAGTTTTTGTCCGTAAACTAGTGTTTGCTAGTAGAGCGTCGATTAAAATCAAAACCGTTTATGTAAATTGGTAGTCGGGCTTTATTATAGAGATGTTATATTTGATTTGTTACTCTGCTTCGAGCACGTCATGTGTCTCGAACATATGTCCAAGAGTGTGACAACATGACATTGATACGTTAATAATTAAGTACAATTATTTGATTAGGACACTACGATTAAGAATTACACACCCTGACAGTTGTACGCAACTCGGTTGTCATGACACATCCGGTGCGGAATATGTTTTTTTTTAATTAGTTAATTAAATTATTTTAATAAAAATATATTAATAATATATTATGCATATTATTATTGTAAAACGTACATTACTAATATTGTGTCAGATAAGAAATAATACAAGATGTGTTTATTGATGATGATAAAACGGCGAGCTAGGTATTTAGCATGTAATGATCAATAAAAAGATTCAGCAGCCAAGATGGCCATTAAATTGACCGACTCTTAATCATCTTACGATCTGCCGACCGGTGCCATTGCATTGACACAAATAAAAAGAGATTTTAGCTCGGCGCGGTCCGGCTTCCTTGTGATCAATCAGCCTAAGTGGAATTAGATACACAAAAACCTTATACGATAAACTTTGGCACGGAGACGCAGCATCGTAACTGCTTCGGAAATATTTAAAATAAATATATATAAAAAATATTTTTATAGTGTGTATAATATTTTTTTCCTTGATTTAAATAATTATATTAAGGTACAGTCCATAACGTCTCAAACTAGTATTCCCAAGGTTGCGGGTTCGAGCTCAGTTTTTTAAATTTTAAATTTTTAAAACACGTTGTAATTTATAATTAATAATATATTTGTCACCGATTCCTAAACTTTCAGTTCGGTGCTTAATACTTATTTGTGGTTACTTTATAACTTATGAAAAACTTGTGCATTTATGACAATCCACTATGCTATTTTTATTTAGCAAATTAAGTTATAACCTAGAAAACGAAACCCAAATTCAAATACATTTAATATGTTTAAAATACAATAGTAATTTTTAATTAATTATAGAAGTAAAATCATCAATATCTAAAAATATGAAGGAAAAACTAACGATACAGCCAATTAAAATTAACGTGTAAATTTACATATTTAATTAATAAATTTATTTTTGTGGAAAAATATCGTTGTAAAGTGTAATATTTTTGTATTATTATTTTTTTTTCATTAAAGAGATATTGTATTATTAAAACTTATGTATGATATATTGAAAACGATATTTTTTCCAGTTGGGTTTGTTGCTTACCCGCGAGTTGATATCACTAAATTTTTCGTTAATCAATCATAAAATAAATATTTACTCAAATCTTGCTATTTTTAATAATTATGTAATCTTAAGAATTACTTTACAAAAGTGTTAAATATTTTTTAATAAAACTAAATCTATTATATTATTAAGTTGAATAAGAATAAAAAAATCTTTTATTTAAATGAAAATTATAATAATGAGAGGTCTCTGTTTGCATTTTTTGAGTTATCATGCTCTTGAATTATTTTCTACTATCGGAAAACTCGGCTCAACAAAGTGAAGAAGAATTGAATGATTGACAACAAAATTACCATACGTGAGCTATACTTTCAATAATGAGAGTGTTTTTTCTACCCCCTTATGAAACTATTTCATACACTCGTCTCCGTGCATTCATATATTTTTTATACCCCGCTGATTGATATTACAAAATTATTGTTTATTCATCGAGATAACACTTTCAGCCAGATTACTGTGGTTACTTTAATTTCACAGTTATTTACAAAAAAAAACTTAATCTGACCAGTTTTTCTGGCGAACTTAATTTTTGTCGGTGGATCAGAAAAAAACACATTATCTAGATCCGATCGTTTCACATCATTCGTTGTGAAATCGATAGCGCAAGAAATATTTCCGGCGTCCGGCTCGGCCATATTATAATATAAAATAAATCGGTCGGATTACTTAAGACAAATTCAAGCCTTCTTTATGGCCCTCCGGATTCGGATATTGAATGTGTTTTGTCGTCATCCCGAGGTGACCACTTTTTGAGGACCACCCACACGCGCATTCGAACCCTCGACCTGGGAGTCCACGGTCATTAATTTCCCTGGTCATTCGGCTACCCGATTGTCGCTACGGGATTATGACCGTAAGATTTTTTATTATTATAACTACACAATAAATTACGATTATTGCATTAAAAAATGTTCGATTTATTGACTTGACTACCGTTCGAGGTGCAAGGGGCGCGTTCCGCCACATTATCGTCGATGGTCTATTGTTGTGTGCGGTATAAAATAACCTTTATGACTTAAGTTCAAGGGTTAAATGTTTGGATAGCGCTAAACATTGGTTATTTGAATGATTCGCGATGGCGGATCGTTATTTTATGATATGCGTTAATAAATATACTCAATGTTTAAAATAACCATTGTAATATAAGCTTACCTCAATTTTAACATATTCATTTTATTTTATTATCAGGTATATTTTATCGTTTGAATAAATAAAAGCTTAAAGTCAAATTTTTCATTTCAGATTGAAAATAAAATAATATTTGGATTTAAAATCTTTATTGAAAAAGTCAGTATTTTTTATTAATTAAATTCGTAATGAACTAGAAAGTTAATTGTTGCAACTAGTTTTTTGTATATAGTTATTTTTGTGTTAAGTGTTACATATATGTACTTATTTTTCTCAGACCATTCATAATAACATTTTTTTGCTACATATACTTATAATATATAATATTTATCTATACGTAAAATTATTGATTGTTTCTAATGTCATTATTTTTTTGTCGCTGTTATGTTTCTTTTTGTATTAGTAGTTTTAGTATTACCAGAAATATAAGCAATTAATGACATAATTAAAACGTTGTTTAATTTGAGAAGACAACGTTATTTTAATATATATATTTTTTTATTCATATCCGAAATTGGCCGCACAAATTTTGCAGAAATAAATATATGTGTACGCAGTCCTGCCAAGAAAAGGAGGGGGGGAATAGGGGACAAATTTTCGAGGCCCGTTCCTTGAGGAGGCCCAATTTTGGAAAAAATCATAACAATAATATATTTAAAAAAACTCAAATAATGAATATGAACTAAACTACAGTTGATTGAGATGTATTTACTGATTCCTTGAGGCATTTTATACATACAATAAATAAAAGGAGCGGAACATTGCCTTCAAAAGCACCCATTTTCTAGGTAATACTTTCATAATATATATTATTATTCAAAGGAACAGATTATAATTTTTTGACTCGGCTCCGTTTGTATTAAAATTTGTTTACACATTATTGTTGACTTTATTGCTTTTTGATCTTTAAAAAAATATTATACATGAAAAAAAATATTCAACGAATGTAAATTAGTAGCAGTAAATTTAGGTATTCAATCTGAAAATTCAGTTCGAATACCTATGGAATAAGTAAAGAAATAATGAAAAATAACACATAAGCTGAATTATATAAATTAAAGATTTTATAGATTGTAATATCAGTAATTTAATAACTTGATTTAATGCAGCACAGTAAATAAATAATACAATTAGTTTTATGTGGTTAAAAAATAGTCTCGAATCTATCCCAAAAATATTTTTTTAAATATGTAATTTCAGTAAAATTATATCGGAATACATTTTAGCTAGTAGATATACATTTTTACCAGTCAAAATAAAAATTATCTGGCAGGTGATGTATAAATGTAACAGTGAATGTGTATTTTTTAGTAAAGTTATATTTTCACTATTAAAGTCTAAATATATTTTCACCGGTAAAATATATTTACACTAGCGAAAATATATTTTAACTAATAGGGGGCTAATTTGCTGCTCTAAAATGTCTATGAAACTCAACTTGACAGCTGCGAAACTTCCATTTGGTGTTCAAACCCAATCCTAACTAAACTTTTGGAACTTTTATTAGATTAAGTCCAAAATATAAACTAAGCCAATTCATCTCTCAAGAAAATATACGGAAAAATAAGTACAGACAGACATCGCATCTCACATTTTACATTTCGATAATATACTATGTCTTAAAAATATGATATTACTATAGATTTATAATATAAGAGGGTTAACAAAAGTATATTAAAAGCAAATTTTGGTCTATAGAGCGCAAAAACATGTCTAGGAATTTAATATGTAAATGAAAATAAATAATTTATAAATATCTCATTTACACAATTGAATTTTTAATTCAATATTTTATTACATATATAAAACACTTAATGGTTGAATTAGCGACCGAGAAAAATAGCGTTTTTTTTTGTCTTTGATACTGACAGGAATCAACCAAAAACTTAAAAAAAAGTTATAAATTATATTTATTCTTAACAATATTATAGGCCTCTAAAAATTTAAAAATATTTTTTTTATAATAGCATACTGTATAAAATACAATATTATTATTATTTTTTAATATATACAAAAACAGTTTATAAATACATAGGATGAAAGTAAAAATAACTATTGTATTTTTGTTTTAGAATAAAATTAAAATAACTTTTACCTAAATAATACTACTTTTAAGAAAAAAAAATTTTTTTCACTAAAACTTGAGAGATTTATAACATTTATTATATAATATAATTATATATTATATAATACATAAAAATTAAAGAAGCATACTGATATTATATTTTTTTTAAATATGCTATATAATTAAAACAAAAATATTTTTTTATGTATCAGATATGTGTTTTAAGAATCATAATAATTCATAAAATTCAAGGCAAAGTTGCATTTTGTATAAGTGCAGATTTTTTCCTGATCCATATATAGTTCACTACTGAAAATACTATTTTAGTTGGAATAGCCAGCAGATATAACCAAAATTAAACGATTTTTACGTTTTTAAAAGATATCTGTTGTTCTGTGAATTATTGTTTTTACCTAATCAAAAATTTCCGAACAAATAAACAAAATCTTATTACTCGATCTTCGCCCACATAAGAATTTTTCGTAGTAGGACCCATTAAAATACTTCACCATTTCCACGAAAAAGCTGTCACAGTTATTTAAATATTTAATGGGGGCTTAATATAATTTATAAATTGCATCTTTAAATATACTACCAATAATGTTAATTCTAAATTTGTATTTTTTCTTTCATTTAGAATCTATATTTTTAACTAATTTTAATTCACGTAAGTTTGTAAAAAGTTTTACATAATCGTGAGACGTTAAAATATTAATATTCTCTCTAGTGCTAGTTGAATAGTTTTGCTTCAAACCAGTAATTGTTTATATTCTATTGAATCACTACAACATTGTTTTTTCAAATTTTTACTAATATCACTTTAACACTAAAGACAATCAACAACAGCGTTTAAGCAGTTATTGAATATGTGGGCAGCACAATTACCACAAATCAACTAACTTTCTTTTATTCTCTGTGTTTTCAGCGCATTAAGAAATGTGTTAGTAATAAAATACACGTTCACTAATTACGAGATCCAAGATGTTAATATATAAATTTTTAGTATTCGTAATAACGTGAAATAAATGCTAACGACGATCTTTCATGACGGCAAGATACTTAGAAGTGTAATTAAATTAAAAACTTTTAACTGTGACAGTGTGTGATGGCATGAATTTTTATTTATATATTTATACTTATTTTTAAGATTTTGAAGAACGTCATAGCAACCAAAGGGTTTATTTAATCCATAATTTTAACTAGACACCTGGAATGGGTGAAAAATACTACATAATTTTAAATTTCCAAAAATAGACTTTGAATAAATTGAATTAATTAGGGCAAAAAATATAGAGCGAAAACATTAGTAAAATTTTTTTTCTATTATTTATTAAGTGATCACATCATTGTGTCATCTAAAATTTTGCATAACAGTTTACTCAATAAAAGCTAAACCTCAGCTTCTTTGTGTTTTAATGCTTGTAGAAGCTGTATGCTTCATTATTTGCGATTTTTAAATTTTCTAGATACTTGTTCAATTTGACTTCAATATCTGTTTTAAAACATATTTTAGATGAAATCATATTTTTTTTTGGATCTACATAATAAAAATTAATATGTTATAACAATAAAAATATAGAACTTTACTTGCTGGAATATGTACGTATAGTAGTATTTATTGCTATGAATGTACATTAGCCAGTATACAGCTCTATACGACCACACGGGTTCCCAGGTTGCAAATGGGGGAAAAACTCTTGGGAGTCAGCTATCGTGACAACGCGGTATGATAATTTCGGAACAGATGCGAATAAGTGCCGCTGCTCTAAAATAAGTACAGTTTTTGCAAAAAATATTCATTAGTGTTGGAACATCGAGATAATTCTGAAAATAAATCTGAGAAGATAAGCTTCATAAATCTTGGTATGTATGTGAAGCTGTAGCACAGAAGACTAAGAGTAACCCCTGTACCACTGTTTTGACAAGCAACTACCATGGAACAACCATAATTTAAACTAAACATAAGCCCAGAGCTCCCAGCGTTCCTCAAATGGGACATATGCAAAGAATCTTCGGATTCAAAATTGTGGATATTCAACGAATATGGATCTGGAATATACAAATCGACAATGTCTGGAATAAGAAATGACACTAAAAGAAGAAGATATATTTTGAATAAACTTTTTACATAATAAATTAATGTGAAGCCAAATTAAATTTGTGACAGCGAAACTTCAAGACGTCGACTTACTCTACACTATACGACGCAGCTAAAATTACACTTTCATGTTATGTTCCGGAAGCTGCGCATCATTTTTTAATTAACTATTTAAATTTACAGAATAAATACCATATTGCTATGTCAGAAAAAAAACAGTGAAATGAGAAACTATCCTTTTAAATAAAGGACATTTATGTTTTTAAACGTAATAAATAATCAAAACTTAATGCAATATATTTTATTATATGTACTAGATATAAATAACCTATACACTACATAAATTATATTGGCATAGCACATTCAAGATTAATTTTCGAGTAATTGCGCACATTTGTTCTGCTGAACGACTTTGCCATTGTCATGTTGCATGCCTGAATGCACCATTTACATTTTTACTTTATTCTTGACTTTAATCTAAACAGTCACTTTTATAGTGCTTTTGCATATATGGTGTTGACATCGTGTATTTTCCTTATAAAATAATAATCGATTAATACATTAAATAAAACATCTAGAAAACCCACGACTTTTAATAAAATAATATTATAATTTTTTGATGTCTAAATAAAATTTTGGCAGTGAACCTGTTTTATCTATGCATTGCATCACAAGTCAAAGAAAGCCGCCAGCGTGGGTGCTTCGCTGCAGTTCAAGTCTGTTCTTCGCCGACCAGAAATAAAGCATTTTATTGCACCCATTACCTTTTCATCAGACCATGAACTAGCCAGTTTCTGGTTTAATGCAAGTTCGTGGTTTGAGGTGCTGGCAATAAACGTAGCACGTGTTTTGCGTCTTTTGCATTTTAAGCATAATTCAACATTTAAAAATATGTTCTTGCTTTCAAAATTAGCTCAATAAGAATTGTATCATATACTAATTTGTAATTCACAAACAATACAATGAATCGCGGCGGTAGGTCAGCTCGGATTGTTTTTATTTTCTATCTCAATTTCTGTATACATTTTCGAACATAACACGACATGTTTGTAGTATTTCCAATATAACGTTATCTTATCAAAATAGAGGCACGCCTTAAACCGGCACATAAAACGCTCGTTTTATCTCGTATTCGACTGCTCACAAGGCAAGCAATCCTGCGACTTTTCAACGTGATTATTTCGTTTAATAATAGTCGAATAAAATACAAATGAACATGTACTACTTAATTAATTAAATACACAATTTAGATAATATACTAAATATAAAGAAGATAATGCAATAATAGTAATAAAAAAGATGAACTCGATAATTTAATTTAAATAGTAGCTGGTGAGCTTTTGGCCTTTTTGTTGTTCGATCGAGTGGCGTGTGGGAGTAAAATTCAAATCGCACAGGTGTAAGGGCGCGCACGATTGGACTGTGATCCCCTATATAGCTTAACTCCATATTAATTAGTGTTGCGGTGGCTTTGATAAAAACAAACGCAGAGGCGTCAGGTGGAAGGATACGAGGATAAAATATTATTGTTGACGCACGCGTGCGTTAAATTGATCGTTTGATTGTTAGTAATACATTCATAAATTAAATTAGGCGTTAAAAATACGCAAAGGATGTATATCATAACACTTTTTAACATACCGTTTAGCAAGTAGTTTTAGTGATAGATTTTATGCAAAAGTATTGTTTTAGTGTACATATATTACATTTTTTTTTCAACATTCAAAATCTGACAGCCGTAAGCCTAATGCGTTACAACTAAGTAAATCTGTACCAATTGAATGAGTCAATCAGATATAATGAATACCTATAATATTAAGCACCAGACAAAGTATGGAAAATAAATTATTATGTGTAATATAATTTATAACCAATAAATGTCACTGCAGCTGAAGCCGGATTTTTTTAACTAATAGCGCAGTTTTTTTATAAATAAAAATTTGAGTGCCACTACCGGGGCTCGAACCCACAACCTCAGAGTTACTAATACGAGATGTTACGGACTACGCTATTCCATCCATATTATTATTTTTATTATTGCGATCAAAACTCAACGATGCCTGTATTCAAGAATTAACTCAGATATACTGTGATTAGCTTAAGAGAGACGTTCTTGTTATACATATGTACATATATTATATAATATAAAGGTACAATTTTTTTTAAATAAAATATTATAAATTGAAATTGCCCGTGTCTGTAGTACTGTGTCACGTAGTTTTCAAGTCGAATTTAAGAACGGGCTGAACTCTTAAAAATTCGGTTGACTGTTCAGAGTATGAAAAGGCTGTTTTCTTGGCATTCTAAGAGTCATCTCGGTCGTGTCAGCTGACTCGATGTAACTTTATTTAGTTCGAGTTTATTTTATAATTTATGGCGCATACTTTGTGACTTAGGCTTTTAAAAGTTTTTTCACAGTAGTGTCCCATTTTATCAAAGAAACATTTTTTTTCTTTATGGTTGAAATACTTCACACTATCACAAGCCGAACTAGTTTTCTTTTAATTTAATAGTCCTATTAGTATTAAGTCCTCTAATTGTAAATATAAAAGTGGTTTAATTTATCATAAACTGTATCCGCGTAAAAGTGATTTGAAAATTTGACAAATTTTGCATGGTTGTTATTCGACAACGTTGCGAAATAATGTGAATTAGAAAATACATGATATGTATTTTTATGCACTTTTTTGGCAAAATTATACTATGCCCAATTTTTTTGTATTTAACAACCTTTTTAGATTTATTTAAAACTGTTAATGTAAGCAGTTTAATTGATGTCTGCTCAGATACGCAATTGTTTTTATTACACCGACGAGAAAAATAAACTTCCCTTATAGATAGTTCGAGGGTCACAAATAAATCAGGTATTATAAGCTTTATTGTAGCAACGATTATGGTTGGTCCCGAAAAAACAGATCAAAAGGCAGTTTTTCAGAAAGGGTACACATTTATAACCCTGCTCAATGTCAAAGCAGCAGCAAAAACCCAAATAAATACAAACTAAAACACGTTTGATTACCTTCTAGTCCAAAAAATCAGAAAGCAGGGAGAAAGGAAGTAAAATATTTAATTAGTATTACAAATATTTCAAAATAGAGTATATGTTAAATAAAATGCTAGACAATACCATGATAAAATATATAAAATAATAAAAACAGATTTGCTAATTTTCTACAAGATAAATCAGTGGTATAAGTCGATGACTAATACCAAAGATACATAGGTACGAATACTACATGATGTTTTTTTAATTTATATTGTGTCTGGAATATTGAAATTAGAAATTACTATTATATATAGTCATTTTGATCGGTCATTACAGTTTTGCATTTCCTAGATTTTCCTAATCTCTTATATATTAAATTTTTTGTGTGTTTAAATAATACTATGTATTATTTTTGAAAATTTTAATGAGCAAACTGTTAGAATGATGCGAGCGAGCTTTGGTAAGAACAGGGAATCTGCAACGAATACATTTTGAAGGAAAAAATCCGAAGATTTACCGTACATAAATGCACAAACAATTCGTTTCACGGAACAAAGTATTTATTTTAGTGCACATATCTCTCAAAATAATTCTCTGTTAAAGAGAACCCGAAAATAATTTATACGTAGTATATATTTAAAACAAATTTTGTCCAAAAATAAATATATGTTTAAGTATCAATGAAAATAAAAACTGCAATAATTAAATAAAAAATCATTATTTTATATTGATTTTTCAATTTTCTCTATTAATAAATATGATTTTAGTACAATAAATTTTGATTAAATACTAATATATTTTGGTGAATTACAGTGTTTATAATTGAACCTTGAAATATATTTGTTTAAAATGAAATATGTACGTTATTCTGTGTACAATTCATCATACACGAATCATATCCAAGAGTGTGTGTATTTACAGTCCGCCTCTGCGTTCGTTACATATCGATATCTTTAGACCCACACACGATTTCCTTGTAGGTAATTAGCTGCAGATAAGAAGCGTAGGTTTCATAATGAAACAGCCGCATCTCTTGACACATACACAATTCTATATTTCCGCTCGTTTCCATATATGGACGGAAATGTTCCGAGCTCGCCGTCGCGCTTTTACGACCGATTTTCGCTTCGAATCACAATTTATACATGCTCAAATTGGATTATTAAGGCGTTGAATGGGAGTGATAAAATTGACTATCTCAATAATGCCACAGTGTGCGATATTAGAAACGACTTATATGGCTTACGCCCACGAGTGTTTCGAGTACCTGCGTATATACAGATTTTGCACGCGGCAATTCAGCTACCGTAATTTGCTTCCGAATACGGTTCAACTTTAACTCGATTGTTGCAAACTTGCGATTACTCTAAGCGTTTAAATAAATACGCTTTAAATATTATACAATGTTTAAAGTAAACATCGATTTCAGAGCCGGCTGCGTCTATTTGCTTTGGCTTAAGGGCATTACGCTTATATAAATTTACAAGCCGTTGAATAAATATTTGGATTAAGGCAGCCGACACAATGCTTCGATATGGAATCCACGACGAGGGATTATAATCGTAAACTACGCCTTAGTTATATTTTTTATGTATATATTACGTATTTGATTTTCTATGCAAACGTAAATTTAAACTAACATAATAGAAATTTAAATAAATACAGAAAAATAAGATTTTTACACTATACAATTGAATACAATTTAAATAATTTATACACGTAAAATTGATATTTTTTACTATTTGAGGCTAGCAATTTTGTCACAAAATCAATCAAAAAGTAGCAGTATATATTAAGTACACTTTTTATGGGATGTTAATAGCTTAACGCCCGAGGACTCGTATACGAGTCTTGAAAGAACATTGTTTAGTGGCGTGAACTCAGTCATGAGTTCTGTGACATGCGCTTTATTTTATTAAAAAAATACTGAAATACCATGAAGTTTGCCTCTATATAATAATTAGAGATAATAGTGTACTATTTGTACGTACTATCAAATAAAAAATAAATTATATTTTACTTCAAATTTTTGTTCAAACTTATCCCATTGCGATGCAATGCAATGAAACGTGAACTTTTTGGGGCACGAGAATATTTTTAATGAAATGTATGAACCATAATTATTTATTTCATGTAAAAAATATATTTTATGTTACACTTTTTGAACAGAAATAAATTTCAGGGTCAAACTGTCTGGCTAAGTAATCATAAAACCAATCCAATCAAAAGAAAGCGAATCATCACCGTTGATAGCACTTTAATTAGCAAAGTATTTAACCGTAAAATTCTGTATGTTATTGCAAAATTAAAAAGTAAAATCGTTACCGTATATGTAGATAAATTAGATAACACAGTAATCGAAGAACTTCCAAAAAATATCATCCATTAACTTACTAATATTTTTACCGGATGTTTGCTATATTGAAATTTCCTCACCATTTGGAAAACCGCAATAGTTTACAGATTGAGAAACCGGGGGAAAAACCAGAAACATATAAAAATAATATTATTACACTTAAAAGAATCTCTGAGGAATAAAATCATGAATGAATAAATATGTATTTTTCATTCGTAATATTTTTTAAATTGAAAATGGTTGTTATGGTTACAAACCAGTTATTTATAATTTAATGATTGGCTGTTGGCTAAGGATACAAACAAAATCATTGGAGCAGTTTTCTTGGATTTCAAGAGAGCCTTCGAAACAATAGACAGAAAAATAATGTTAAAGAAATTGGAGAGTATAGGTATAAGTGATATAGTTTTATGATGGTTTAATAATTACTTATATAAAATAAAACAAAAAGTTAAAATAAATAATGTATATTCTGAAGAGAAATTAGTGTCTTATGGAGTACCACAAGGGTCTAAATTGGGACCATTGTTATTTGTTTTGTATATTAATGATATAGTTAATAACGTGAAAAAATGTAAAATTCATCTATTTGCGGATGACACATTAATGTATTGCATAGGTGATAACATTAAAGAAATTGTAAATAATTTAAATAATGAATTTAGTATATTAGAAATATGGTTAAAGAATAATGTACTTAAATTAAATGAGAATAAAACTAAATGTATGTTTATTAATTATAAAAATGTGTTAGATAATAGTACCAAAATAGTAATAAATAACTCTAGTATAGAAATAGTGGATAATATAAAATATTTAGGAGTAATTGTTGATACAAAATTAAATTTTAAAGAACATTGTAATTACATATTAAAAAAAATTAGTAGAAAAATAGGTTTATTATCTAGATTAAGAAATATATTGAGTATAAATACAAAAAAATAATTTACAATAGTATAATATTGCCCTATTTTAATTATTGTGCAACACTATTAAATATGTTAAATAAATTAGATAAACAAATGTTGCAAAAATTACAAAATAGGGCAATGAGAGTAATCTTAAATAAAAATAGATTAACTAATTGTAAAAGTATGATTGATAGATTAGAATGGTTAAATGTTCAAGAAATATTGAGTATGAATGTTTTAGTATTTATATATAAGTTAGAAAATAATATGTTACCAGAATATTTTAATAAGTATTTAATAAGAAATAAAGATGTACATAAATATAATACAAGAAATAAAGAAAATTTAAAGATAATTAAGTATAAGAAAACGAGTACGGCTAGGGGAATTATGTACGGAGGTTTTGATTTATATAATAGTCTTCCAAGAGAAATCCGAAACAGCAAAAATATAACGGGTTTCATAAATGGAATAAAAAAACACCTTCGTACATATAGAAATAAATTATAATATTAAGACTTTATTATTGTATATTTTTATTTTTTCTTTCTTTTATGTATTTTTTTATATATTTTTATATATGTTTACTAAATTTGTTAGATGTAAAGATTAGCTATTAATCTAAATAAATTAATAAAATAAAATAAAATAAATAAAATAATAATATTTATGTGCTTCTATAAATTTTGTATAAACAATTTATAAAAAAATATCCGTTTATAATATAATATAATTTGCACTCACCAAATTTTTCGGCGTCCTTTTTCTGCTTACCACTGTCACGGACACATTTATTCACATCATTACACTTAAAAACCACACTGTATCGCTATGTATATTTATTTTTATTATTTACACTTTTTTTTATCTATTTCAATATTGACGTATAAAAACATTCATCAATATGAAGAAGAATTTCACAACTTCTGCACATGTATGTTGTATCTTTCCATGTGCAGAACAAACACGACATTTTTTCCTCACTTTTTATTTTTAATGGCTGATGGTTTTCAGCTTATCCGAAAGCCTTTCTGGTGAATCGACAGCACGGGCACAGCAAAATGTTATAGACACTGGTGAAATATCTTCAGAATCGATATATTACACTGAATTCTGCATCCATTCTTTAACCTTACTCAAAAGAAAATCTTTGAATTAAATTTTGCTGTTACGATTCAAAATTTGATAAACACTGAACGAATAAAACAATGCGCATTGAAACAAATGAAACAATATTTTCTGTTTATTCCATTGTTTTTCGAAATATTAGATAAATATTGATCGGCGTGATCAACACCTTATATATTTATTACAGTTCATTATACATTGAGCTTATATATTGTAAGGACAGTCGTTCTGAATTTTTTCAATAATAAAAAAATGAAGCTGAAAGGAAATGTTCACATGTATGGTGATAAATTAAATATATATATCATATGTATCAAAATTATTTTATTACGTATGTTTAACATATATACTTTGATTTATTATTCATAGCAGGTTTGCTTCTTTACCGCGTATTGATATCGCTTGATTTTTTCAAAACATAATGCTAGTTAATATGACTTATATAACATTTTTATTGCAAAACTATGTCATAATTTACTTATGAAAACAATTGTGAAGATTCATCTCGGTGTCAATTTGAAGAGGCTGAGCGCTATATAGGGTGTGATCTCAAGTAATCACCTTAGTGGCTAACCGGCTGGCACACTGGTCGGACGTGCACAAGCGGAACGCCTTCAACTATATAATATAAGGACTTTCGTAAAACCAATTATCAACACAGTAAAATCATAATACAATAATAACAATATGTGATGAATAAACAATACGCGAGTGACGTTGTGACGTTTAAAGTGCAGTGATATTGACGTTTATTTTCTTATGTGGACGATGTTTATATTAATTTATTTAACAGGTAATTGTTTGTTGTATATTTTTTATTTCAACATAAAAACGTAGAGAAGTAATAAATTTATGTGAGAAAAATTCTTCAATAATCCAAAGCGATTAAAAGTGTACATTCTTCGAGTGCAAAGCTTCGCTATTGCATCGGTGCGAATGTGTTTGGAATAAAATTACGCTTTCGATCGCGATCGGAAAAAGCTCTACGATGCTTTGTAATCAATGTGGGAAACGAACTCGCATTCAATCGATTACTTGTATACTACTGCAACGATAGATTACTGGGAACAATCTTGCAGAATATGTCTACTAGTGGCGATTCGATTGAATCGAATTAAAGTAAAAGATGTACGATCTAGTTGGTTACGATCAATCAGAATTCCGCTTGAAATTATATGTTAACGTATACAATTCTTTCTAATAAAATTATGACATATTATAAATTATTCTAGGATATATAATATATATTATATACATAAAATATTGTTTTAAACTAATTTTATCGACGTTGATAAATTAAATATATTTTTTAGTATCGCATTCACTCGAAGAAGAACATTTTATATAACAAATGTACATCATATTTCATTAATGATCTATATAAAGTATAGTTATTAAAAATATTAACAGTATATAATATAATTTATTTTAAATATATAATAAATTTATTATACAACATCCATAACAAATTTAACTAGAAGTTTATACTGCATTCACTGCTTATTAATACAGATAGATTTATGTTGCCCATATCGTAGGATTACCAATCACAAAACGACGAATTGTTAAATTGCGCCTAGTTAAATTCTCTGACAATCGAAAAAGCCGCCATAATATTACGCGCAATCAAGTCTAAATCGTAAATTTACGATTTTATGAATAATTGAAATTTTTACAAACCTGTATAATCTGGATGAAATATGTGAAAGCTCATTGTGGTATGATCACGCACGAATCCGGAATCGAAGGGTTTGTAACGAGATAGCAATAATTCAGACTAGATGGCTTACAACAACGATTTATGATAAAATTCATAAATTAATATTTTTTTATACTATAATACATTTAGTTTTTGCTATTTTAAATTATATCATCTAAAACTATACAATGTATATTATTTAATACATAATGGAAAAAAAATAATAGTATTAATTATTATCGTTTCAAGAAAGCAATAATTTTAATTAATTTTTAGAACAAAGTGGATATACATATATGGTTTAAATTTCTGAAATTTTAATATATACTAAACTTGTTGCTAACTTTAAATATTAATCATATCAAAATGTTTATTTTGCATTTTTATTTTATTTTTAGCTTGAAAAGTATATTTTATTATTGTATTTTAATTTAAAAAATAAATAAGAAATACATTATAAATATTTTAGACGTAAAAGTGCTTATATTTAGCACAATTGCTTTTAAGTATGATTTTAATGAAATAATATTTTTATAGCATGTATTAGATTAAAATTAATGTATGTACAAAACAGGTTCTCTTTGATGACTCAAAATATTATTTATTTTATACTTTTCTATTGCTTGTTAATGTTTTCTAAAATTTATTATTTTATATTTAATAAATGTATTTTTACTAAAGAATTAATTGAAAATGTTCTTTAAATAGTTGATATCAATAACAAATATTTTTTGAGTGTTGAACAAAAAGTCTCATAGAATACTAAATTCCATTAAAAAAACAATTATATATTTTGGGTTTAATCCAATAATAAATAATTCAATATTTTTTTGCAATAAAGCATTTATTTCATGTAAATATTAGAGAAAAGTACATATTATTGAAAATTGTTATATAAATTAGGAATATAAAAAATATAGCATTCTCATCCCTAATAGTAAAATATAGATTTGCAACTTATGTTATTTGAAACATATTTTTTTTGTGAAAAAATCATAAAGTTGCAATTTGATTGATCATATATTAAATATCAGAATATTTAGCTTAAGATAATCATATTTTTTACGTATGTCTCGTGTATATTTAAAATCATCCACCGATTTTAAAAATGTCAGTATTTTTTGCTAGTTTAATAAAATACTTCATTACCAAAAATTAAAGTATATAAAAATATATAAAATTAATATTATTCTATTTACAGCTGTGTCGTAAATCCATAATTTTTAATAATTGATTTTGATATTAAAAATTGTTTTAAAAACTAATTGCACTATATTTTTTTATAGTGCAGAATTTATTTTTCTATTAGTTTTTATGCTAGCAACTTATATTGTTACAATAAATTTTATTATATTCGTGACTACGTGTGACTCGTAGTTATTCGTAATATTTTACTGCAATATTAATAAATTGTTGTATTATATGAAGACAAATCGTTTTAAAACTAGTTATTCATATATATGTGCCAAAACGTAAAAAATATATACAATAACAATGCTGACTAAACAGTTTAAATAAGCAAATATTAAACTACATTATATTATCGATTATCATGGCTAATTTTAAGTAAAAATTGAACGGTTAAATAAAATAATATTGATAATATTAACTATTAAATTTTATTTTATTTTCATATATGTATAAAATATATTATTATTCTTATTTATTTATGAATGTCTGTGGTTCTTATTTGCTTTTAAGAATCTCTCAATAATTTTCGAAGATAAATTATATTATCATATTATTATATTATAATATGATAATAGCAATAATATTCGCATCATTCAAACATTAAAAACCTTATCATTTAAATTGCGATCAACCACTCCTCTATGTTTATTGGTATTTTTCAAGTATTTTTTTTATTAATCTGCATTTAGAATCCAATGCATATATTTATACGTAAAAAAGATTTTTTCTCTCTGTTCGAACAAGTGTTAATGGATTATCTTTGAACCATGAGTATGCTATTTAATATATAGCATCCAGTGTTGTCATTTTTTCCTGAAATTGATTAAGTGATCATCTTCCTTAGCAAAAGTTTTGAGAAAACCAGAACGCTTAAACCGTTATATTGATGACATAACATTTTGCTCTATGAGTTAAATTAAACTCGTAATATTCAGCGGTAAAAAAAATTGCAACCATAAAACCATCGTTCGTTTTCATTATGCTTTTATTCTGATGAGAAAGAACATTATCTATTAACAACAAGGATTTTTGTGAAAAACCCTTACTTCATTAAAAATCTCTCACTTAGCAACTCATTTGGTTTTGAACCAATCTTCGAAGATCTATCCATCCACATTATTTTTTTGGTTATAACAATCAACAGGAAGGTTTTTATATTTCAGTCCTTATAGATGATGTAGGTTTTTTATGATTTTCCAATCACTAAACATTCTAGACGCAGTTTCACAAAACGTAATATTACATTTTTTAAATAATTTCCCAATTTAAAAAAAAAAGAATTACTGATTAAAAAAATATTTCAAGCACGAATAATCGAGAGTACATTGTTTGTAGATAATTTTTTTTTAATATTTTCTTTGTAAAGTAAATAACATTTTTTCTTAAATTTATTAATTAAGTTTATCAAAAAATAGGTGGTTTTTCACCTCGTAATTATCAGTTTCTTAGAATTTGATTAGGTGTAGCAGTAATTGATTTTAATAAATATATTTTTTTTCTACAATAATAAGATACATATTTCTAATGTTTTTCATAATTGCATTAAAACTTTCATCGTCATATATATATATGGTACATTCATTCATAAAGTATTTATTCTATTGCATGAACGTTAATATTCAATACCAATGCATTCACCATTGATAATAACCTTAGATTAGCGTGTGCATAAATTTTAATGGTACACTGTAGGCGCCCACATTTTCACGTGTCATTTCGGCGAAACCTGTCAGTGCGTAGGCGTTTATGACAGGATGACAATACGTTAATTGGCTCCTTATGAATAATCGATAGGTAAGTAGGGTCGTGCCGCACTTGCTCCGGCCACAATGCAAATTAACAAACAAAAGGCGATGTCGGCCTACAATTTAGTATCACCTGCGAGTCTCATTAGACCGGCCACTATTGTACCATTATCTGTACAATGCCATTATATCGATCCGAGAGCCGGCCCGACAATGCCACTTTATTCAAATGCAATGCTAAAATAATGCACTTATAAGAAATTCCAGCGTTTGATATTTTTAATATAGATATATGAAAAGTATTATATATTAATAAATAATAGGTATACCGAAACGAACGGCGCTAATGATGTTGTATGAGATCTTAATCGGCGTTGAGATTGATGATGTGTTTATTGAGCCAATTGGGTCAGATTGTTGGATAGAAAAAATAATAGTATGCATTAATATAAAAAAATATATTACTTTACATTACTCATAATTTAAAAATAATTAAAATTAATAATTATTTGAGTAGGTGGAATACCAACACAAAAAAACAGTGATAAAAAAGACTGGCAGCAAAAATTAGCGTAAAATATTTGTATATAGATTACTATAATATTTTAATATTAATATGTATTGTATAACAAATGTTTGTGTTCATATGTATATTAATGAGTTTATCATGGAAGTAGTAATAAGAGTAATACATGAAAGGATTAAGTTTTCATATATTATAAATCCGTGTTTTTAAATTTCTATCGTGTCTGGAAGATCGAAATTCGTGATTATTATATAATTATAATTCTAATCAATCTTTGTTGAGATTTTCTTCAACGTACGAATAAATATCGTGATAAATAATTTAATTAAAGTTGAGCTTTGTCATGCATAGCTACATATATTGATTTTAAGCTATAATAGCTTACAATTAATAAATTAAATGTCATTGACTTTGATTTCAGTCTGGTGTTTCACTTCTTATTTAGTAGTCATTGATTGTATTAACACGGTTATAACATCTTCAAGGCTTTGATTCATTTCATAAACCTGGTTATATAGTCTTCAATTTCATAAATATAATATATGTATAAAATAATAGTTATATGCATTAGGGATTCTGACGGCTCAACTTCTTGGATTAAATTAAAAATTCAGTAGTTTATACACGATTTTTTAATCACTAAATATATAGGTATATAAGTGGAGTACAAAAAGTACAAAAACTTTTTTTTCGATTTAAAATTTTCTCGAGCTTTTACTATAAAATTATTTTTGTTCTTAATATTGCAAGATTTGTTTATTATAATTTTACTAAAAACAGTATTATATTGCTTAAGATATTAAAACTGTCACGTCCTGCAATTAGTAATAAATTTATAATAAAATATAATTTCGGAGATGATCGCGAATCGATTTTAGGCTATTATTTGATATTAATAAAAAAAAATTATTCGAATCCTATGTTGAAATTTATAGAATACCAGACAGCAAGATACAATTATTCCTGAGCTGTTTCGACACATCACAAATCACATTAACTGCTAAACATTTTTTCTTAAATTTATTAATTAAGTTCATCAAAAAATAATCTGCTAGGAATTTGTGACAATATTTTGCCACCTTTAACTTTTTTGTCATAATCAGAAGTAGCGATACAGTAATACTAGTGTTTTTGCGATTGAATTTTGTTATCCAAATTATGAACCCAGAAAAAATTGTCGCTCACAATTCACCGTCAGCAATTTACCGCCAGTAATTAATCGTAAAAATAATTTAAGGCCTTTAAATGCTCGCTAGAATATTTTATCGCCAGGAAATACATAAAAATTTATTGTCATTTTAAATTAAATATAAGGTTTTTCACCAATATTAGTGAAAATGTGTTTATATACTGCTCGTATGGTAATAAAACTTAATTTTAAATACAAAATTACCAGTAATGATTAATTGCTAGCGGTAAATTGAAGGCGATAAATTTTCCGGACCCTGCGAATTATAATGAAAATAGCAGTGTTGACAACTGAAAAAACTTTAGCTTTGATTTTTGAATAATTTTGAATAATAAAAATATTTAAAAAAAACTCAATTATAGTTACATATATTTTTTTTAAAGTTATGTATGTTTAATAGCCCGTTAGATTAATTCATATAGGATAAAAATAAATCTACTATTTACTACTGTAAATAGACACAAACGGCAAAATTCTACAACTGTCATTAAATGATTTAGATTTATTATATTTTAAACCTAATTTATAACTAAAGTTTATTCAATTTTATAGAAAATAATAAAATATTTTAATTAAATAAATATACAAAGTAAAGTTAAATTCTACCTAAGCATAGCTAAAAGAAAACTTTGAACTGTGAAATTATTATAAATAATTATTGACACATTTTCTAAAACTAAAATTTTCCGAAAACAAAATTCAAAAATATGTTCAAAAAGAAAAAACACACATGTAGCTTGAATTATTAGCTTAAAATCGTAGTATTTTATTAATATATTAATATAACATAAAATTAACATTTAATGTTTACTTTACTGACAGTAAAACATACTTATTTATTTAAAAATTTTAATGCAACATGACAGGCATAAGCCCAATGCGTCACAATAGAATAGATACAATCAGAAACTATTCAGTAAATAGATAAACTCCCGAATATAAATCAATGACACATATTTTTATATTTATAAGCTATTATTACACTTTACAATAAATATATGTCAATGTGCACAACCTAGCTAAATTTTATTTCAATTTTAATCGAAAATCCAGAAAAAATGTAATAATACTACTTTAAATCTCCCAGACACAATAAAAATTAAAAAATACTAGTATCCATGTGGGATTCGAACCCACGACTTTTGAGTATTATTTAATAGTCTATTGTGCGGATATGTGCATAAAACCAAGTTATATAAATTTTTAAGTTATATAAAATAATCTCTACTGTAGTTTTATATACAAGTAATAGACATGTAATCGTGATTATGAATATTAATCTACAGAAAGTTATTATTTTTCTAAATATTAACGAAACGTGGAAGTTAAACGTTAATAGGAGTCGCACTTTAATGAACTAGAAGAATATTTATAAATAATGCTAAACAACAACATACAATTTAAAAACAAAACATTGAAGATTGTTTAGGAAAAAATGACCTTGAGAAATATAAAGTTAGTTTTTGGTATATATACAACAAAATTATATATCAAGGAAATTCTACTATATTTAGTGCATATTAAAGTATAATAAAATATCGAAATTGAGGACTTCAGGCTTGTACATAATTCGATTTGTTCAATGCGGAAACTTTTAACCACCATAACTATCAGATTTCGTCGACTTTCGCGTAACGTTACATTAAAAAATCGACTTTTTCAATGAAATCGTTTTCGCACTGAAAAATATTCATTATAAATAACATATTACGCGTAATAATACACGACAGACTTCAATAAAAATTCATAGCGTTTTAATAACAATTTTTTGCTCACAACAACGAACGTTCTTACCATCCCACAGCTTTCAAGCGGGCGAATCTCATGTCGCATAATAATAATAATGCACCGCATAAAAATTCAATATTCGCATATCATTACGCCCCGAGTGATCGTTTATCAAATTTCTCGCAACGCTATAAAACTTAACAAACGTATTGAATTTAAGAGCGATTTCGTCAACGAATCATAATAAGCTGCGCTCTTAAGGCACCGTATTCAATTTCGTAACCAAACCCCGTGTAATTTTGTGCCATTTTCGAGTTAATTGCAAATTATCATCGTAAAGTAAGAAAAACATACGCACATGCGCACGAGTATAAATAATTCATAGGGTAGCCAATTAAAAAGTGCAATCGATTTTACATAATGGTGATGGCACTCGCGAATTAATTTAACCGTCTCGCTCGCAAGGAAGCTCGGCAATTAGCACCGGTGCCAAATTCGGAATTGAATCTGATAAATTGGTACGAATGCTGATACTGTTTACTGGCTGGTTAAATGGCGTTATTAAGTTGTCTTTTAAAAGACGTAAAAGTTTTTTATTTAATTTACGTACATATATTATTGCTGATTGAATGTGAAGCTAATTGTAAAGCAATCTACGTGTAAATAGATTTCTTATAAATAAAATTAAATCTTAGTGTTAATTTAAAATATGTAAGAAATGCTTAAATTAATATTGAAAAACAAATATAAAATAATATTATTAAAACTAATTATATATTAAATATTAAGTTATCACAAAAAAACATTTGCTTAAACTTAAACTTTAGAATAAGAGATACATATACTAATATTAGATTATTAGTCTAAAGACCGGAGAAAAAAATCGTTATATTGAATGTAAGGAAGATGACATATTTTTGTTTTATTTTTAAAAACCATATTTCTACAACAGCAAAATTACTTCTTTCAAGTTTTACAGATCGTTCTTTATCCATTTTTAATGATATTGTAATGAACACAATAAAATTTGTTAAAAACATGTTTTATAAAAAAAGTTTGAAGGTCGGCGAAACACCTTGAATTTCGCTTCTGAACCCATCTGGCACACAACAAGTCATTCTTAAATTCGGTTAAAAATATTTCGTTATACTGAGATCAGTCTTCGTTACAATGAAAACATTTTGTATGAAAGTTTTTCATGGACAAATTGAAGATTTGTTATACTGAGAATTTCGTTATTTCGGTATACGTTACAAAGAGATTTCACTATATTAGGGTACTTTTAAAATAGTTATGAGTAAGTTTTAAAATTTATGACTTTTAATATATTTTTTTAAATAGAAAAATTATTTTAACATAAGGGTGATTTTTCTTAAATATTTTTTTAATAATTGACCTTTCATTAACATACTAAATATAATATTACGTATAAATTATTTTGATAGGATTTCAATGGATAAAAAAAATGTTGGCTATAAACATTCTTCTCTATAAATATTTATGATCTACAAACATATATATATATATATCATAAATAGCTATTTTTTGGAATATATTTTTTTCTGTTATTAATGATTATATTACATTACAAATTGTATAGTAATGTATACTAGTAAAATATATTGTTAGATGTATTATAAAAACAAATAAAAATGGTTACTATTGAAAATAGCCAATAGTTTGATTTTTTTTATCAGTATATTTAACTTAAGAAATATAATATGAACTCTATCATTAATTATTGTAAAAACTTAATGACACAATCTTCAATCACATTTATTGATTACTTAATTAGTGATTGTATCGTGAATTCTAAGAACACATACCATGATAAATCGGTCTATGTGCGACCCACGGAATAAACGGTTTGACACGCCTGTTTTACTATTATGATGAGTCACGTAAAATTAATCCATAGAAATCGCATGAAACAACTAGAGTCATTATATACAGAAAAATAATTTACCAAAATATTCAGGAAAATAATTATATTAATACAGATATTATATGAACACATCATTTAAAAACGGGAAAGTGTTTTGTTGTATCTAGGCAGACGAGATTACATTCAGTATTTTTTATATGGTCACATAATATGTATTACAGGCAATGCTACATATACATATATAGAGTGCTATTATAAGATACAAGGTATTTTTGCAGTAAATTTCACAAAAAAAATACAGCTCCATAAAAGTAGAATGTGATGTGTTTGTATAAGTAATTGAATTCAATTACTGTAAAAATATATTATATTTTTATATAATATGTATCCTTAATCTATTTTGTTGCTTGATGTTTTATATTTAATGAAAAACACAGCCATAAAATGCTTAACTTTTAATAACACTATATTTGCCATTAGAGTATTTATTACTGTTAACATATCAATGCGGTTGATAAATCACATCAAAACCTTGTCTTTGACGGATTAGATTCACCGTGCAATATTTTTTGCATATTATATTATCGAGCCAAAGAGAGAGATAGGTTGTTGAAAAGCGCACGCGCGCATGAATTTATTTATGCAATTAGCCCATAATTTATATGGTTTCGTTTTCGGATTTTTGCCAGAAGGCTTTTTAATGGCTATATGGCAAGAACAAGAGCACAAGAGCATTATGCTGACAATTGGGTGTAGCACGCACCGCTACAACATAAAGGCTTTGCTCCGACAGCGCGGACAGTGAATTTAAATAAGTAAAACGACCTGATTGATATTCTCATAAAGCTGTATACAGAGGTACCCAATCACTTTCTTCCTATTTCTGACAAGAAAGTTATCGATTGAAAAAAAATAACTAGACATGACGCTCTTGACACGTGCCGTACCTTATCCGGATCACAATATGGTGAATCTTGTTTTTTTCATCAATGAGATGGACATGTAATACAAGAGTTGACATGATACAATCTGAGCGATACAGAATTATTTCAGTGGGTAATTAATAGTATAAATAATATTTTGTGCAATTAATATGAGATGTCAAAGATAAGTTATTCTTCTATCATAATGGTCAATTAAAAAGCTTTTTATGTTTCTTATAAAATACACAAAATAAGACATTTATATTAAATAATACTTAATAAAGCCGTTTGTTTTCATTACTCTTATATTCTATAAAAATATCCACTTTGTAAAATATTTAAAAAATTAATAGTCTTATAAAATATTTAATAATATGAAGTTGATAAAATTAAATGCTAATTTTTAATATTTTAATGCACAAATAATTTGTTTCAGTGCACACTTCAAATAAAATGTTGCTTAATCTGATATTTTTATTAAACACAGATATATTTATTAATTGCACAAATTTTTAAATGCATATTTAAATTATCATCATTAGAAAAATCAATAATTAGAAAAAAAATGGTCATTAAAAGTGTAATGTGAGAGAACCAACATATGAAAAATCATTTAAAATATTTTAATTAACCACTTCCTGGGCACAGTACTTTTTTAAAATGACACTGACCCACCCTTTCCTATGCAGTGGTATAAAAATATGCAGTCGTTGTAAAACATTAAAAAATATTCGTACCAATTTAATTTTTAACATAGAAAGTCTATGATAATTTTCTGGAGAAATTTGTTGATTTTTAAGATCAGAATTAAAAAATACATATTTCCGAGTTAACTTAGGCATCACCGGGAAGGGAAACTCGAGAAAAACACAATACGATTGTTCAATGCCCTTTTGTCGATTAAACCAGCATTGACACAAAATTATAAAAAAATTTCCACAACCCAAATTTTCTTAGCAAAAAAATAATTGATTCCATTTATTATGGTACGTGCTTTTTAAAAAGTAATTTTAGAAAAAATGGGTGATAATGTACCTTTCCAATATGCTTAATAAATAATATATGTTTTACCATTCCTTATTTAAATTATTTTATATTCTAATCACTATAAATAATATAAAAACAGAGATATTTTCCATATAAAAAGTAGTATTTTATAATGTAGTATAATAAACCCAAATTATATATTACACATACTTTTTATTGAGAATTCTATTTTTCGTGAAACAAAAAAGATCGAGAATCGGTATTCCCTATTTCTGATACATCTTAAATATTGTATTTAATTTATGTAAAGTAAAAACTTTGCTATGAAGCTGCCACAAAAATACTCAATATAGAATTTAGTTATTATAAAAGCAAAATAATATTTCTTTAGAGCATACATAGTTTATGTTATTCTTTTAATCGATTTTATCATTACTTATACACTACATTATATTTATACCAATATTAAGTGGGTTATACTAATTCTGTGGCTAAATAAAAAATACATTTCTGGTATATCATATGCTCTATTTATATAATGTATACAAACACGTATGTTTGTAGTTAGAAAAAAAATTGATTCTAAAAGTTCTTTTGAACTATGGTAAGTATTATGCTTGAAAAAAAATCTTATTTCAAGGATTGATTTTTTTAATTTAATTTTTAATAGTGTATTGTTTTTATGAGCAAAATTATAGAATGATTTTCTTCAGAGCGTTAAAATGTGCTAAAAACAACATTATTATCTCTAACAAATTATGCCTGAATTAATATGATTTATCATCAAAAAATATTCATCTGTATTATTTCTGACATTTAAACATATAAAATTAAAAATCAATACATATTGTACATGTAATTTAAATTTAATTAATAAAATAAATAGTGCAACACAAATACATTTTTCAACATAAATGATTACCTAATTGATTTTTTTTTCAATAGTTTATAGTTTAATCTATATATACATATACATATAAAAATAGAAATCGTATAATAAAAAAACATATCAATAAATTTGAACTGAAACGAGACTAACTTTAGCAAGGTTTAATCTGGCACTCGATCGATATTATATAAAATAGAACCGATGACTCACATACGAGAAAGGGCAATCGAGTTTATAAATTAAGTAATGAAATGAATAATTCAAACGAATTGTTGCCGACCTCTGAAAAGCTACGCACGCTCACGCAGTCTCTCGGTCTCTAGATGGGAAAGAGAAACGTCAGTTTTCTTTAAAAATCTGATACGCTCAAGAGACAACTCAAGGCGAATAGTAATTTTTCAGTATCGCTAGCGTATTATAAAGTAACCTCACGTATTTGGAGCACATTGCTGCCATACAATTTAACATGGGATATTGTACCAAAATAACGTTGAATAATATTATAAGGACACTAAAATCATATCCTTCGAGGAGCTCCATTGTGCGAGACAAAACAGTTTGGCGCCTTTGTACAATTATTTACTATTCTAACCGAGAGGTGATTTATAATCGGACCGCGCTTTCTTGTTATCCTGTATCGTATTTATAATCATCCCGTAAGTCAGGCGCTATGGGATAAATAATGAATATATTGTAATCGTAATATGTTGGTTGCCCAGCAGGATAAGGAACACTACCAGTATAAAGGAATGTGGAAACCGATACCTATATATATAACATAAATGATACAATAAACAAATACATATTTATGTATTATATTTATGTAGTTGTTATAATTTATTATAATAACTACCTCTATATTGTTACTAATTTAAGATATTCTATATTATTATATTACAATTAAAAATAATAAATATACTTTTTTAAATTATTGTGTTTTTAAACATATCATATTACTTATTAGAGGCAAAGCAATAGGTTTTATAATTAAAGAGTGGTAGGAGGTTTTCTAATTACGTAGTGTCCAAGTTTTTTTCGAAGATCAAATCCTGGGATTTCGGTTTATTTTAAAGCAATTGTTTTATTCCAAGTCTGAATACTGCTGAATGTGAATAAATATAATCTCAATCTCAGGTAATTGTTTGCCAGATATATTTAACGCATTCCTTTGTATTTGGTACCGACGATTTAGCTATGTTTTGCTCATTTTTTCCAGTGATTTGAAACTGTTAAATATATGTCCTTTTAACACGCAATTGTTTGTACAACGGCACTAAATAAAAAATTGTTCTTAAAAAGTTACAAATAAAGCAATTATTTTTACAAGCTTTGCAACAAATTTTAATGCAACGTTCACGGATGGTCCTGACAAATCGGTTACTTTTTTATGAATATAAATGTAGTACTGCTAAAATGCATTATGAATTTATTTAGGTTTATGAAAATTACCTAATGGGCAAGTAAAACAGCGTCACGATCTTAAATCAAGAAAAGTTCATGATAAAATAATTTAGTGTAATGGCAATCGTTGTTACTGATAAACCCATTTAATAATTAAATAAAAGCAAAGTTTTGA
Organism: Plectrocnemia conspersa; assembly: GCF_051122295.1. Classification (NCBI taxonomy): domain Eukaryota; kingdom Metazoa; phylum Arthropoda; class Insecta; order Trichoptera; family Polycentropodidae; genus Plectrocnemia; species Plectrocnemia conspersa. The sequence continues at coordinate 20,315,820 of NW_028277178.1, forward strand.
TAGCAGTTTAACAATTGATTAACTTTATGCCATGCTCAGCTGATGTATAAAAGAGTGGAATATTTCGTTATCACTGAAAAACTGCCACTTAACATTTGATCAACTTTAAATATTTTTATAAAAAAGGTTCTTACCTGTTTTTTACGAAACTGTAGGAAATGATTAGTCATTAGATTTATTTGCATCGGATGTCAAACTAGAGAGACATTGGAAACAAAAATATCCGTCCGGTGAAGACCGCAAGAATTAGATAGATTTCTGTAAATAAAAAAGAGTGCAAAAATAAAGTATTATATTATTTTAATATGAATTATACAACATTTTTGACCTACTTAAGTTTTTGGGTAGCATTTTTGAAAAAAAAATTACTTTTTTATTTTTTAATGATTTTTTTACTTTTTTTAACAGCGTATTTTTAAAAGACACCATTTCAGATAGGTTTTCTATCGAAAACCGAAATAATTTAAGTATGTTTTAGGTTGATATGTTTAAAATTTATAGTGTCTCCAAGTTGAGTAATAAATTACATAAATGACAAAAAGGATAAAAAAAATTGTAAACATATCTCACTTTATTTGCAAGATCTTTTTTGTAAAATAAATATTTTATTTTAATTTTTTTTATATTTTTTTTTAAAATCCACCATTGCAGATTAAGTTTTCAAGCAAAACAGTGGCGTAGCTAGGGTATGTGCTGCCCAGGGCGATCCTTAAAATTGCCGCCCTCCCCCCATCGATTTTTTGCAGGGTCATAAAATCAGCATTTCTTAAAATAATAAATTGGTTATTATTAATCTCTTGTTATTCGTGGATTTATATATGTTTTAGTGCATTCAGGGTTAAGAACCACACTAGACGATCCCATCGCGAATATGCCGCCCCTAAGTAAATGCCACCCGGGGCGGCCCCCCCCCCCCATAGCTACGCCACTGCAGCTTTATTTTTTTTAATATGCTGGATTAGGCTTACTTAAGCTAGTTATTTACAAGATCAATTTTTAAAAAGTAAAAAAAATGTATTTTTATAAATTTAAATTTCTAATACGCTAGTTTCAAGAATAATATCCCACACAAACGAGGGCATCTGTGTGGTCCCCCACAGTAATATATAATATATACAATATTTGTATAATAAATGATTTCTTGAAAAGTCGCCTTTGTATAACTTTTATTTTTATTTTTTGTTACAGATACATGACACGAGACAGGCGTGCAGATAATTTATGAGTGTGAAGTGACCTATGAAGTTAATTAAAAGTGCACTAAAAACTATCAATCATGGATCACATGATGATGCAGTTCAGTTTCAAAGGGCAGCGCCTCTTCCCCGACGCCAACAACAATGGCAAAAGAAGAGAAAGCGGCCGAAATCTGGACAAATACCAACTGAGACCCAGAGGAAGAGCGAGAGACTCAAGATCTACAAACTCCGACTCCAAACCGAGACCTCCATCGAGGCCAAGAGCAGCTCCTCTTAGCAAATATAGACGCAAAACAGCCAACGCCAGAGAGAGGAGTAGAATGAGAGAAATCAATCAAGCATTCGAAACATTGAGGAAATGCGTTCCTCATTGGGCCACCACTCCATCGAATAACCAAGGAGAGAAGCTAACAAAAATCACCACTCTTCGCCTTGCCATGAGGTACATCGGGTCACTATCGGCAGCTCTTAAAGACCCGCCTCATTTCAATTCAGAGCTTGATATACTACTTGACTCGGATGAGAGCAGACATACGTGTAGTCCTCAAACTTTGCCGTGTTCAGATTCTTCGTTAAGTCCCGATATGGGCTTGCCAGATAGTCCATTTTTATCGTCGCCTGAATCTTATAGTCCGATGCTGACTTCGCCGGATCTTCCCGATTCTTGTTTGTCTCCCTTGGACTTTGACAGCCCGTCGTTATTACAAGACGCTTTCACAGATCCGACGATGACCGTCGAGACGTTCAGTGATTACTTTCTGACATGACACCGACACACGTGTATCATATTTGTAAATTTCGTTAAGATTGTACATTTTATCCGTACGAATGCAGTTGCCATTTAAATCATTTAATGTACATAGTTAAGCATTACTTTTAGTCTATACCAAGATCGTAACTCACGACTTAATTACTATCACATCCGACTTACTCAATTGTATCATAAATAACCTATCGACCCACACGGGCATTATATATTTTTTGTTCATACCTGTACATATACGCTTTAAATATGAAATTACATCCCACATTTGAAAAAAATGAAATTGTACATGTCCGATCCATATATTTTATATTCATGCATACCTATTGTTACAACATTCAGCAATTTACCATAATATGTAAATAAGCTTGTATGCAAATCGTCAATTAAACGTTGTTCATTGCCCTATAAATATTTATCAGGAATTCGTTCACCAAATTGCTTGTATGAAAACATGATCGATCAAACACATGTGCAATGTAAATATTTCGCATCCATGTATGTATGTATATGTACATTAGTAAAGCCTGAGCTGTATCCGCGAACACACTTGGTAATTACAAAAGATGAGTTCTTGAAACTGAGGTCAATAAATCAAGTCCTGGTACTTTTTAACCGGTAAGGCTTTTGTAGTTAGGTTTTATGTAATTAATTGCATATTGCGATACTCGTGTGATCGCTCTTTGCCAATGTAACGCGTTACAAATCGATTATAAATCGCTTTTTGGGACTATATGACCTAAATTTACTTTTAAATAGATAACATATTACGATATAGTATTATAAATTAAGTAGCCCATTTCCTTTGTATTAAATTTAAATGTAAAATATTCAAGAAATGCTTAAGAAATATTTATTTACTATTTTTCCATATTAATATTTTTATTCTTGAATATTTGCATCATTTTATTTATAAATCTGCCATATTAGAATTAAAATTATTTATATTTAAATATGTACATTCATACTAAGCACTCTATGCTCGCATGTTCGTTGTTCCCTATAAAATTTGTATATAATTTTTATTTTTTTATATATTAAAAATAATATATGCATAATATCTACGTATCGCATTGCATGCCTTATCAATAAGATATATTTTGTTATTTATATAATTGTTACCTTTATTATAGATTGTATATTTTTGTATGCGATTAAAAATAAAATTTTACAGTTTCAACAAGTCGTTTAATTAAAAAATGTTACCCTGCTAATGAGAGAATCCAAATTTGAATAGGAAGTGATCCGTCATTGTGGCGATCTTTCAGTATACATATGAGGCAATTAAAAACTAAACACGACACCAATGTATTATGTCAAAACAGTTTATATAAAATGTGTTCAATAATCTTTCACACCTTGGGGTTTAATTACTATCGTTTTTCTTAAACATAAGCTCGATAAATAAAAAGAAAACTTTTTAAAAAACCGCTTTCTATATATTAAAATTTTTAAGAGTATCAAACCTTCATTATATAAGCAAGAAACGTTTTTTAGACACATACTCGTAAGATATTTGTCAGAATTTCACAGCGGGACATGTCGAATGGTGGTCTAGCTTAGGTAATATGTTTTAGGCGTGCTTCTGTGTTGTAAACAAAGTATGATTGATGGTTTTGTAATTTAAAATAAATATGAACTATTAATAACTAATATAAAACTAAAATTTAATATATTATAAGTATAGAAAAAATTGCAAAACATATTATGTAAAAAATAACAATTTCAATGCAAATAGTGTACCCAGTTGTTTTTTTTTAATTTTGTTAAATATAACCCAGGCTTTTGACAAAGTGTAGCACTCTACATATTCATAATAATGTAATCCTACCTAGAAGATAAATCAAAGGAACTGTACCAAATATCACTTGGAAAGATCTTTCTCAGACGAACTCAAGAATTTCTACATTTTCCGACGACATTGCAATAATCGTGTCTGATACTGACCCAAAAATAGCATCGAAGAGATTGCAAGATCATATCTCAAAAGTCCATGCTTGGCTCTCTAAGTGCTAAATCAAAGCTGTTGATACTACATCAATCAATGTTTCATTTACGTTAAACAAAGATACTTGCTCTCCGATATCCATAGAGAAGAAATAAGGCAAATTCGCCAAATATCTTGGAATTCATCTCACAATTAGACTGTCATATTTGGAGCAAAAGAAAACATCTGGGACTATGCCGGCTGTAATGGCGCACATGAGTAATTTCAATAAAATGATAATATATCTCTATCATAAAAATCAGCATGGTTTTATGAAGCTCAGATTTGGGTTGTAACTTCCATATCTAATATCAATATTATTGATAGATTCCAGCATTAATTCCTTAGATATTCCATGGTTTATGCCTAGCTGTATTGCTTTAAAAAAACAATTAAAAATATAAGTGAACAATATTTGAACAGATTAAAAACTCACCCTAACTACTGGCAAGTTATCTGCTGAAAGATAATGTTGTAATTAAAAATGTTTGTAAAAGGTTTTAGATTTTTGCGAAACAGACAAGAGCTGCTCTATTTAATCATTTATAGTTTTGGATTACTGAGGTTTATCAAACGTATCAATTTTTAATCAATCATATAATTTACAATCTCAGCATATCGACTGATGCAAAATACACTTTATGAAAAATGTATTATTAATAATTCATATATAATATTGCACATGCAGCTTACAATTTTTTGCACTATATTTATATTAATATTAAATAATTAAATAATAATAATTATCATTGATATCTAATAAAAAATAATAATAAATATGAGTCCTTGAAGAATTTCAAGAGTTTCCCTGTCAAAACAACTCGTTTTTGCGAACGTAATTTCGGACAAATATAATTTCTTCTCCCATTGTCCCACCGCAGATGTCACTTAATTCCCACATCTCATTAATTCCATCTGATTGTGGCCGTGTAAAGATTTGAAATTCAAATGCGTGCCGGTCGCAAAAGAAAGTGTTTCTTTTTGCGCCGAACGCCGACAAAAGCTCGGCTTTAAGTTCGCTTTTATTACATTTCGGCAACGCTACGTTAAAACGTTTACCCTTATGTGTGTGCATGTGAAAAGAGTTTAAAGATTTACTCATGAAAGCCGAATCGACTTTTATACGCAGGCGGAAAATTTGCCTTGTGTAAATAAAGCGAGCACGTGTATTATACGACCGATACTTCAAAAAGGCACCGATGTCAGGAGGCATTACTCTCGCCATAAAACAGCGCCGAATAAGGCTAGTTGCTCGACAAAATTTGGGCTATTGACAGCGTGACGTTATAATTTTGATAATTTTAAAACAGAAGCATAGTTTAAATTTATACGCGCAGAATTAATATTCTGCCAATGTAGATTAATGCAAAAATTATATAAAGTAAAAGTTGAAGTTTTAAACCTTAAACATGTACTAAGCATAATAAAAATAAATCATAAATATATTAATAATGCCAGATTTTTAATTAATGATGTGTTACATTAGTACATAAATTTGCAGCGTCAATTAAAAATACGTATTAAGAAATAGCGCATGAAATTAAATTTCTGCTATTCATATATGGCATCAATGGAGATTGAATAAAAGTAGTATAAATTAAGCAAATGTTTTCTATGTATAGAAAATATAATTTGTTTATTCAGAGAATCGCGAGTATTTATATTATTTGAATTTCGGGATCACTGTTTGATATTTCGGCAGCGATACTCTTGCTATAATCACGAAATTCCGTTGCTGAAATTTTGTGACTAGAAGTAGGAGTATCATTGCTATATATCAAGCAGTAAATTTTCATCAAGTTGAATTGCAGATTTCAAATAATATATTATATTAATAATATATATTAATTATAAATCAAATCCTTTTATTATTGAACTTTTCAACTAAAATATTTGTTTAATATAATAATATAAAAAACAAACATTTTAAAAATTGTTAAAATATATCATATTATGACAAGTAAGAATAATACTCCTATATCTAAAAAACGAACAGTACGATATTATTAAATTAAATTTCAGGTTTGAGTGTGACTTTGTCAGCAAGTAAGAAGCTTGTTGGATCTGTTTGTTATGTGCATATGTTTATTGTGGCAGCCGGTCAAAAGAGCGTGCGTCAAATGAGCGCCGTCATATGAGCGCTGCGTCATAAGAGCGTTTACCAAAGTAGCGCTGTAACAAAATAGCGTGCGTCAAATGCGCAGACAGTCATATGAGCGTTTGACAAAAGAAAGCATGTCATAAGAGCGCAAAAATACTTAGAGAAAATTAAGTAATGAATATTTTAGAAATTAGGTTTACAAAATATATGTAAATTGTGAGAAATTTAAAAAAATAAAAATTCACGAGATATATTCGGTAAAATTAGTATTTTATGTACCAGAGCTTAATGTCGATTAAAATGATTAGTCAATGAGAACAATATTATTTATTAATTATTACGTACATACTAAAGTATGGCTTCCCATCCCCAAACGTACGATATACATATTTTTTTACTAAAATGAAACGCTGATTTTGAATTTATCATTACATTGGTTCTGTAATGTTTCATTATATTGACAAATATATATCGACTCGACTTGGCAGGTATATGGCTCGTCCGACCTTTTTTTTCATTTATTTTAGACAACCACACTTTATCGCTTATGTCGGCATAGTACGAATATTATATAATATATTTTTGTTAATTAAGCGATTAATGTTTTTATTGTTTAATCTGGGAAAAAATTCATATACATATTATTAAACCCACACATATGATATATGTTTGTATATCAAAAATTTCCATATCTATGGTCAGAAATGAGCCAAGACGTTGGGTTAATTTAGTATTTTAATAAATTATTGCGGTTAGTATACATATGTTTCTATTAGTCGTAATTAGGGATTCCAATCCCGGGATCCCGAATCCCGGGATCCCGGGATCCCGAACGATTTTCAATACCCGATGAGTCCCGGGATTATAAAACATAATCCCGAATTTTTCGGATTGGTTGATTTATCAAGCACAATCGAATTATTATTGACAACATTGTTATATTTAGTGTACAAACTTGCGCGAGTTGCACGTGTCATCTGTGAATCTTTGAGGCTGTGGGTCTGAACGTGCTTTTTCAGCAGCAGGCTGCTTAGGAACCAAAATCAGATCAAGGCTAAATGATAAAACACTTGATGCTTTGATGTTACTTCGTGAGTTTTATTCATAATAATGTTTTCAATTAATGGGTCTATGAATGTACATACCTATGTGCATACATTGTCAAAAGTTCATTTTTTTCTTCTCAAATAAATATATAAGACCTTCCCTTTTTTATTTTTATTATATTATTTTCTATTTTAAGTCCAAGACTAAAATTATACGTACTTTATACATTGTACGTTATAAAAAACAGATGTAAAAATATATTGTATTATTCATTTTAAATTATTTTTATCGATAAAATAGCATGAAAATTATCCCGGGACTGGTCCCGGGATCCCGGGATCGACTAATTGCAATACCGAAATCCCGGGATCAAAATTTTGGCCCGGGATTGGAATCCCTAGTCGTAATGGATCTTCTCCAGCAGATGGTCGAGCTTTTTTACTTGAATTTTACAACTTCGGTGAAAGGTACATATTTGCAGATAAGCAAATAGCAAAGTCGAGTCGATAATTATTTGTTAATTTAATGAACCATTACAGAACAAATGTAATGATAAATTCAAAATCAGCGTTTTAGTAAAAATATATGTATATCGTATGTATGGGGATGGGGAGCCATACTTTAGTATGTACGTAATAATTAATAAATAAAAATTAGTGTTGTCTAAGTAGTGAAATCGTGAGGTGCTGATCCCCAGTTAAAGCGAAGAGAAAGTGTAATATCTAGTCACTGTTTAAAATAAAATTTCCCAAACTCTATAAAATATGTTTGTTGCGAGCGGTTTTGACAAACGGTGAACGGATTTATTTCGACCAATTCCTGCCTTTTGGGGTACGTCTCTCTATTTACACTGAGATATTTGCAGCTCAAAAATGTTATTGCGAATAGAAATCATCGCTTGGTGCAAATTAAAACAATACGCCACAAGCCATACGTTCCTCCTTTATGTATCTTGCGAGTCGACGTGGGGTCAACGGCGTCATGGCGTCGTAAAGGGTTTTCCGACCTTTCACAGCTGTAAATTCGAAATTGGTATAAGCACCGCTCGTTGTTGACGTACTCGCACTTGCCGCACTCTCTGCAAAGTTGTGGCACAAAAGCAAACACGTCCCGTAGGTGTACAATGGGCATTAAACATGTCGAATAGCCTCGAGTATTATATGCGTTATTATATATAAACTTTAAACGTTTCATTTCGTTATTATGAATGAACGAGCGGTGTGTGCGAGGGCGTCCCCCCTTTACGCGAAAAGCTCACGTGGGTAGGTAGCAGCCGAATAAAAATAAATTAAACACTTATCGATATCGTCGATCTTGTATTATAATACAAGATGCGCGTGCTGAAGCGAGAGCCTCTCCAGAGATTGCTATTTCATTGGGAATTATTAATGCGCGAATTGGTTGGAAATGATTAATAATAGTCATATGAATGTTAACGTAACGTGTTCTTAGTTTCTCTTTTATTATATATATAATAAAAGACAAGAAAAACAAAACGATGCGTAAACTTTAGATTAAAAATTAATATTTTAAAATAATATGAAATAATAAAGTCCGTAAATCAACGTACAAGCAACAACAATTTTCATTGACATATATCAAATTTTAATTTCTGACACGAGAACGAAAGTTTGATTTATAGATTGTTTATATATTAAAAACCAAAACATACATTAAAATAAGTATTATACAGGCGGCCCTCGACTTTCGGACGTTCGACTTTCGCACAATTCGCTATTTCGTACATTTAAAAAAAAACACAATTTTTTAATTTTTTTTTAAAAAATGAAATAAAATATAAACACGAGTGATAAACGGAAAAACTTGTGTTAATACGAACAAAAATAAACCAAGGACTCTAAACTTCACATGATTCAAGACAGAGATGGAAATTATTAGACGTTTTGATAGCGGTGAATCTTTTGCTTCAATCGGACGTTCGTATGATACAAACAGGTCTACGATATGTTCAATTTTGCAAAATAAAAATATAATTAAGAAATACGTTCAAAATTGTGGAAAATAAAGATATATTTCTACAATATTTATTATTATTTACTTATTTATTTTATTAATTTATTTAGCTTAATAGCTAATCTTTACACGTAACAAATTTAGTAAACATATATAAAAATATATAAAAAATACATAACAGAAAGAAAAAATAAAAATATACAATAATAAAGACTTAATATTATAATTTATTTCTATATGTACGAAGGTGTTTTTTTATTCCATTTATGAAACCCGTTATATTTTTGCTGTTTCGGATTTCTCTTGGAAGACTATTATATAAATCAAAACCTCCGTACATAACTCCCCTAGCCGTACTCGTTTTCTTATACTTAATTATCTTTAAATTTTCTCTATTTCTAGTATTATATGTACATCTTTATTTCTTATTAAAAACTTATTAAAATATTCTGGTAACATATTATTTTCTAACTTATTTATAAATACTAAAACATTCATACTCAATATTTCTTGAACATTCAACCATTCTAATCTATCAATCCTACTTTTACAATTAGTTAATCTATTTTTATTTAAGATTACTCTCATTGCCCTATTTTGTAATTTTTGCAACATTTGTTTGTCTAATTTATTTAACATATTTAATAGTGTTGCACAATAATTAAAATAGGGCAATATTATACTATTGTAAATTATTTTTTTTGTATTTATACTTAATATATTTCTTAATCTAGATAATAAACCTATTTTTCTACTAATTTTTTTAATATGTAATTACAATGTTCTTTAAAATTTAATTTTGTATCAACAATTACTCCTAAATATTTTATATTATCCACTATTTCTTTACTAGAGTTATTTATTACTATTTTGGTACTATTATCTAACACATTTTTATAATTAATAAACATACATTTAGTTTTATTCTCATTTAATTTAAGTACATTATTCTTTAACCATATTTCTAATATACTTAATTCATTATTTAAATTATTTACAATTTCTTTAATGTTATCACCTATGCAATACATTAATGTGTCATCCGCAAATAGATGAATTTTACATTTTTTCACGTTATTAACTATATCATTAATATACAAAACAAATAACAATGGTCCCAATTTAGACCCTTGTGGTACTCCATAAGACACTAATTTCTCTTCAGAATATACATTATTAATTTTAACTTTTTGTTTTCTTTTATATAAGTAATTATTAAACCATCTTAAAACTATATCACTTATACCTATACTCTCCAATTTCTTTAACATTATTTTTCTGTCTATTGTTTCGAAGGCTCTCTTGAAATCCAAGAAAACTGCTCCAATGATTTTGTTTGTATCCTTAGCCAACAGCCTATTATTTATCACTACTTGTAATGCAGTTTCAGTGGAATGCTTTTCTCTGAATCCCGATTGTTGTTCACATATTATGTTTTGAGAAGTAATAAATTCCTTTAAAGATATGTTTCCAAAAAAAAAGTAAAAAGAAAACATGGATGAATCGATGATCGTGGATCGATGACCAACATTAAAAAGATGTCCCTCTGAGTATTTCAATTATTCAAGCAAAAGCTTTTAGTTTGCACAAAGATTGGAAGGATAGATTAAAAAAAGATTTTAACACGGGTTTTCAAGCAAGTATCGGTTGATTTTATAATTTTAAAATGAGGTATTCTTTTCATAATATTAAATTTACTGAAGAATCGGCTGATGCGGATAAAGATGCTGCAAAAGAATTTATTTCCTAATTATCCAAAATTATTGAAGATGGAGAAAATACCTCTAGCCAAATATTTAATGTAGATGAGACAGGTTTATTTTGGAAAACTCTTTAACAATGAAAAATATGAATGAAGCTTTCACGCACCTTGACAAATTTTTAAATATTACGGAAGATTGTGATCCCAATGGAGAACGCATATCTCAAGTGCGTAGGGCGATCAATAAAAACATAGCATGTTATAAAATACTATATGAAGAAAATAAAAAGAATAGTGGTAAACAGTTAACTCTTGATAACTTTTCAAAGGAAGCATCCGAAAACCCCACTTAAACGTGTTTCTTAAAGGCCTCTTAAACATCTTATATTTACTTGATAAATAAATATTTTAAAATACACACAATTTCAATTTTTTTACTTCCCTCGACATTCGTACATTCAACATTCGCACACATTTTTAGAAACCAATTATGTGCGAAAGTCGAGGGCCGCATGTATTGCACTAATTTGAACTGATGTTTTGGGTTGTTACTTAATTGATTCCTAATTAATAAATAAACTATGGTTATAAATCAGAAACCAGGTTTTTTAAGTATCCGGCATTATCCTGGATGATTAAAAATATATATTATTTTCTGCTATTCTTTAATTTGTAATAAACGTTTATATAAAAAAAATATTATTTGTATTTAATTAAGTTTGTTTAAAATATCATGAATGATTTAATTTTATTTACGAAATGAAAATCCCTGACGTTTATAACATCATTATATAATTCAAACAATGGATGCCTTTATTGAAGCTATTCTTGTAATTGAGTCATTAAGTTCATGATTGTTTATCGCGAGTTCATTCCAAATAGCTATAAATATTGTTGAATAATAAAATACCAAGAACATTTTAAACAATATTGTACAAAAGATTCATGCTTATTTTTATGACCGATGTAAATTTCTTCAGAGACATGGAAATAAATGAGTTTGGACGTTCGAATTGAATTCGATACTTTTTCAAAACGAATCTTTATGAGTTTGTTCAACCATATTGGCGACCCAACAACCGGATTATATGTATTTTATCAAACATAAATAAATTATTCGTGTTTGTTTTTTGATGCAAAATCATTGAAAGTGTAAACTTTTATACCAACAATAAAATATTCTCTTGATGGTTACGAGTCACGGTGTTAAACGGACGCAATAATGCGACCAACGCTGGTCGAATAATGTTTCGATTCTTGGAATTACTTACGAAGATTCTATTTAAATACATATTATATTATAAGTATAATAACTAAATATTAGCATAAAGGCATGTCGGAAACACTGAATTATATGTCATATACATATACCGGCTAATATAATTTATTTAACAAAAAGAAGGGCCGGCTGTCGGGAATTATATATTTAAGCAAGATTGAAAGAAATTGTTTATAATAAAGTCAATTGCAAAAAAATCAAAATTGTGACTCATATAACCAAATAATATTTAAGTATTGATACATGTTTTCGATATTTTACATTACATTTATCCTGCACTGTGGAACGTTTATTATTTATCTTCTAAGACAAATATATTATTGAGGAAAATAGGAAGATGCTCTTACTTGTTAATTTATTGGTATTGTATAAAAAGCTCACCGAGAAAGCTTGCGCTTACAATGTTAGATCTTGTTTATTACTTCGATTGTCTCGTTATGCGCAATGACACACGACGATTTCGCCAAGCACAAACACACCATACCTGTTAACTAACTAGTGGAGTCATTTTAATGACAATGGCTTATGCACTTTCCAACGATGACGATCGTTATTCCTCTCGGAGAAGATACCCACCTGCGAATGGGTGGGGTCGATGCAGCTTCCTACGCAACGAGAATAGAAGCTTCCTTCTTCGAAACATAATATTACATTATATTGTAATACACATCGGGTTAAATTATATTCTAGCGATGTGATCGTATATCAATAGAGTCAATGGGACAATCTGAAATCTGGACCGATGCTGTAACAAAATGGTCACGGCTCTTATCCGAGCGGCATCAAAAGCTCCCGTGGTTAAAAGGCGGCGGAAGGTTTAACAAGCCAACGTATTTACACCTGCGATCGAGGAGAATGTGCATCGATTTAACACTGAAACGACGACCGAATGGCAATTAAAGTGATGTGCTGATGCAATTTTAAAAGTTAATGAGAATCGGATTTTTTAATAATTGTTAAATGACAAATACATTAAAAAAAAATGTGAAAATATAATTTTTATCTTTTTAAATTACATTGAGGCTAGATAGATAAAATAATTATAATAAATAAAAGTATAAGTAGGTTCCTAATGTATTAATTTTTTACCAAAATAACAAAAATATGTTATAGATCGGCAATAACGATTTATTTGTTGCACTAAGGCAACTAATAATATAAAAAAATATTAATTATTTGGAGAAAATTTATACTTTTAAAATTTGATTTTGAAGGAACATAAGATTGAGCTTTAAGCTCAGCTTTTAAAGAAGTTAATAAAACTGATTTCAAGTCGCTGTTTATAAAATATTTTTATTATGTATGCCAGGTTGTCTAACAAATATTTAATCCTATATTTTTTACAGCTACTGAAATATTCATTGAAAAAATATAACCCAAAAAATATTAGGCTTTTGATATTTATAAATAATAACTTAGTATATCATGTGGTCTTACATCAATTAAAAACTTATAATTATTAGAAAAAATCACAGCAAAATTAATATTTTATGACAAATTATAGGGAATAAATAAAAAATAATCGATAAAATGTTTTAATGAGCTTGAAATAAGTTTTAATTGAATATTTTTAAATCATTAATTAATTAAGAGATTCCAATTTTTTTAAATTGTGTATCCAAAGCGGTGTAACCATGCAATCAAAAAGCTGGTTATGATACACTGACTCAATGTGGTTTTAAAATGGAAGTCATGATTTCTCTAGTACTTCTGCATATCATGTTCTTATCAAAGGGAAATATTATATTTTATTAGATCATAAACGCACAAGTTTTTGAAGAATTTTTTTAGTGTAGCTTTCAGTGACAATAGTGTTGTCAAATTTGCTAGTAAGGCTATGTATATAATTACATGCTGTTTTGCTTGTGTGAGATTTTCATAACATTTGTGGCGTTTTTTTTTACCTATTTTTCATTTTAAAAGTAACTGATATGTTCAATATTATTATTTTTAAGCTTAATTACATTTCATCAATTAAAATTCCAACATTTATTAAAACGTCTGTAGCTTTGAACTGCAAAGCTATAGATAGCTTATAATATGCATAATAACTATTTGCTTAATCGTTAAACATAAACGATCGTAATGCGTGCATATTATTAACGAGTCGCGCCCGGTTAAATCTAACTAGCGTTCTCACCTGGTCAGGTGTTAAGAGTCAAGAGGCTTGTTAGCTGTCTTCGAAGTAGAGGCGGACACGGCACGACTTGTTAACACCTGACTACCACCAGAAGGTGTCTCCGTGTCTCAGGGCTCAACCTCACACCTGACACCGGTCCGTTTTTACGACGGCAACACAATGGGCCTGATTGTTCTAATTCAAATGGACCCATTGTAAAATTCCTCTTAAATGGTGAAAAAACGTGTTGCCAAATACTCTTATCAGATTCTGAAGAAAGGTGGAAAAACTTTGCGGTGCAAACGACAACACCAAAGCCTCCATGTACATAATCAAGTTTACATGTGTTTTTTAGCGAGCTGCAGAACAAGCAACGTTCCAGCTTTTATTTTGGGATTTTTAATGTTGCTTTGACTTTCAAAACACTCGTTTTTCACATAGCTTTTAAATCTATGTATATAATTAATAATAGTATAAAATAGGCAAGGTAAGCTAATCCTATACTTATGCCTTAATTTTTCTAAATTAGATACTTCTATCGAGTTTTAGGGATTGCAATAAGATTATTATTAATTTATTGATAAATTAATATTGATCCCGTATTAAATAAAAATGCATTGATATCTAATTCTGTCTTTCACAGATTATCTTTAAATCTTACAGTCGCGAAGACCTAGCTTCCGAAATAATAATTCGACATCTTGACGTATGGGTTATTTATGTCGTTTTATACAATCAAGCCTTACATTTTATGTTAATTTTTAAAAATTTAGACAAAGGACGCATTCGTATACAATGCACAATCGCTCCCATACAATATGTACGCATTTAATTCGCTTTCATTTCGATTATCTAATGTATTCCGGAGAGCGGATTCTTGGCGTGTCAGACATCCGCGGGGAAGCGACGCCGGATCTTGTCCCGCCATGTTAACAATGCCCCGGTACAACAATAAAAAAGGTCACAAATCAAAGGGATAAAAGCCGATGGGGCAGTAAAGCAAATTTCTATGTGTCTTGTCACAACGGCCACACTGAGAGAGCACCGCCCCTATAAATCGTCAGCAGCAGCCGAATAGTGTGCGCTCGCCATTGAAAAGATACCATCCGCTCTGCCAAACGAACGGCGACATGACATAAAATTAACCAAGCAATACCCCTTTAACAAGGTTATGCGATACAAGTTTCGCAAGAGCAATGCTAAGCCCGTGTATGTGGAGATGGAGGGAAACGTTTAGCTGTGTCGCTGACTGGCGAATGCGCAAAAGCTCTCGCGAAAGCTCTTCGTGTGTCATTGCTGTAAAAATAATCGTACAATTTTGAATATGGAATGTATATATAATATATAGAGCAGTACTGTCAGTTATTGTTTACTAATAGAAAGGTCGTGGGTTTGAAACCACACAAGCATAACGCCAATGTGAATTAATTATAAAACAGCAATTAAAGAAGAATTTGTGAGTTTGCCTATGTTTTTATTCCTAGTCACATAACTAGATTATTACAATCTAAAATTAATAAGAATACTTTTGATTCTCTACTTGTGATTTTGCAGCCAATCCTCTCGTAAGTAAACAACTGTCACATTGAATGACTCTCATGGCAAATTCAATGCGAATTGCTAATAAAAGGTGCTTGAATCTGTTCAATTATTTACACAATTTGTTAAAATGTATAAGGTCATTCTAACAACTATTTCTAAGAAACGAAGCCTCGTCTCAAATTGTAATGCAAAATACTGTGTAAGAGAGATCACGTGACCAAACAAGGCGCCGAAATCGAACCCGGGGAACTGTGAAAACAATGATTATGGGCCTCATGGCAAAAATGGCATTTTATATATTATTTAACAACATAATATAATTTCTTGAATAAATTTTATTAGGTACGAGTTAGCCCTTTCTATGATACAAATAAATATAAAAAATACATATATTTTCGACATATTTTATGCAAAATATTTTAATTAGGCATTAAAAATATCTACACATAATATTTACTTGATAATTAGTCGTGTTTTCTTTGTTGCTCAGTGTTGCCATATAGTGAATTTCTAGTCCAGGTCAAAAGCAATAAAATCGTACCATCGCGGTAAAAACGCTCAATTATCAAGCGTTTATATTGAGACTTTTTATAACAATGTTACTAGTGAGAATCGAATAAAGCATATTTAAACCAAATTTTGCCCAATATGAGAGCGCAAAAAACAATTATCCCTTCTCAGAAGTCAAAAATCCACGTCAAAAGCAATAGAATCGCGCCGTCGCCGTCGCAGTGGGAACGCAAAAAAGAGAATCGCTAATTCAATAACATGAATCGTTTAAAATTTAAATTAAGCAGCTGAAATTTTGACTGAAAAAGTTGCTTATTACTTTGTTTTTTTTTAGAGAAGTAAATATACTTATGATAAACAGAAAAAATTGAGATGTGGAAATTCTTTCACGTAAAAATTTTAGGAATGAGTGGCGTAGCCATAAAAAATCTAGTATATACATTTTGCGATTTAATATAAAATGACTAATTTTCACTTTGTTTAAAAGTTCTCACACAATACTAAAATATTTACTTTTTTTATTTCACGAAGAGTATTGAATGTTTTTTTTATTTTTTCTTGTTTGTCTTTTTTGCGTTCCTATGCATTATAATAAGTTCCTTAAATAAATGTCTGAGATATAAAAATATATCTGTTTTTTTTAAATCAAGTGTCTAAGATTATAATTGCTACTTATGTAAGTCGGCTTTTAAACTCAACGATTAAAGCTACATAATCATTTTACTATAGTAAATTTTATAACCGTCCGGAAATATGTAATAAATGCTTTATATCTTAATAAATCTGCGTAAACAATACGCATTGTTGCAATCGTACACGTATATAAACAAATAACGTAATTAATGCACAATAAATTTTAATATGTAAATTTGATGCAATAAAAACAACAAGAAGTATTGTTTCTTTTAACACAAAACAAAAATATGAGCGTTGGTGGGTGTGAAAAAAAACATAACGTGGGCCATATAAAAGAATTTGTTCTCGCGATATTAACGTAACATTGCGCAATCATTAATACATTATCATACTATTACAAAGTTTCAATGTCGAATCGTGACATTATATAATTTTATATAATTATGCCTTTAATGTATTTAATATAATTTAAGTAAAAATGTTTAAAAAAACTTTTATCTAATTTCAAGAATGTCATCAAAATATCATTCGTTTATCCTGTCAAGCACTATCAAACGACACGTCTAATTTGAGATGACAGTTCTTTAATTTGACTGTCATCCTGGAACGAGTTAGGACGTTATGTTTCGAGTTTAGTTGGCCGATCATTAAAATTCTACGATGAACACGTAAGCAGATACAAAATTGTTAGCGTTTTACTGATTGTTTTTTTACTGTGATACTTCCTCTAAATAGACACGCAAGAATAGAACATACTTTCTATGTGTATTTACGCTTTTTTATATATGCAAAAATCCATAAGATATACATAAATAGAAACTACCTATAATCTACCTATATTTAGAGAAATAAGAAAATTTGCCAATCTTAGAAATGCTAGTTAAAATGTATTACTTGGTGTCGTGAAGTATACTCAGGCCTGCCGAGAGGTGGGGAGAAGACAAATTCCTGGGGCACGTTCTTCTTGAGGGATCCGACTCTGTAAAAAATAATTGAAAAAATATATTTATAAAAAAATAATAATCAACCTCGAATAATGAATCTGAACAACAGTTGTTTAAGATGAATGTATTGATGTATTTCAGGTATAAGTCCCTTCAACCATTTTTATATATACAATAAATAAATGGAGCAAAACACTGCTTTATAATGCACCTACTTTCTAAGTAGTACTTTCACAATAAACAGTATTATTCAGAACACATTGTAATTTTTTGACGCAGCTCCATTTTTGTTAAAATTTGTTTGCAAATTATTGTTGCCATTACTACTTTTTGAACGTTTAAAAAATATTAGATATGAAAGAAAATATTTAACGAATGTAAATTAGTAGCAGTAAATTTAAATATTCGATCTGAAAATTCAGATCGAATACCTAAAAATGAAGCAAAGAAATAACAAAAAATCAACAATATCACTAGCTGAATTATATAAATTCAATGTTTTTATAAATTGTATTATCGGTTTTTTGACAACTGGATTTAATTCAGTAAAATAAATAATATAATATATGTGCTTATTCGTAAAAGAAAATCTAGAAAAAAGTCGAATTTTTCCCAAAAATATTTTTTAAAACATGCCATTTCGGAATACATTTTCACCGGTAGATATATATTTTTACCTGTGAAAATAAAATCTGACGGGTGCTAGTAAAATTATATGATTTTAACTTTTCTATATTTATAAATATATATATTTACATTCTTATCATTATGTATTTACATCCGATGTACAAATGTTACAGTGAATGTGTATTTTTGATAAAGTTATATTTTCACTAGTTTATTCCACATACATTTTCATCAATAAATATATATTTCTACTAGCGAAAATATAATTTAATTGATAGGCGTCAATATGTTGCTGTAAAATGCCTATGAAACTCAATTTGACAGTTGCGAAACCTCCATTTGCTGTTCAAACCCAAGCCTAACCCAATCAAAGTTCTAAAATTAAATATAGTTTTAGAATTTTCATTAGTTCCAAAATACAAACATAGACAACTCATCTCTCATGAAAAAATAAGCGGAAAAATAAGTACAGACAGACATCGCATTTCACATATTGCTCTATAATTTGTCTGCATTTAAAAATATGATAGCTATCCTTACCGATGTTATTATGTACTTTTAATATAAGAGGAATGATCAAAGTATATTCAAACCGAATTTTGGATAATAGGAGAGCGATAAAAAAAGCATCACTTCTCAGAAGTCAAAAATTCACGTCGAAAACAATAAAATCGTGTCGGCGCCGTCGCAGTGGAAACGCTCGAAAACGAGCGTTTTAATTGGCGACGGCACGATTTTAATGCTTTTGACGTGGATTTTTGACTTCTGAGAAAAGATAATTGTTTTTTTTTGCTCTTCTATTGGTCAAAATTTTGTTTAGATGTGCTTTAGTCGATGCTCACTCGTAATATTATTATAAAAAATCCTAATATAACTACTTGATAATCACCGCGATGGCACGATTTTATTAGTTTTGACATGGACTGAAATTTTATTATGTGGCAACACTAAGCAGCAAAGAAAACACGACTAATTATCAGATAAATAATATGAATAGATATTTTTAATATATTTTATTGGCAAATTA
Organism: Plectrocnemia conspersa; assembly: GCF_051122295.1. NCBI lineage: Eukaryota > Metazoa > Arthropoda > Insecta > Trichoptera > Polycentropodidae > Plectrocnemia > Plectrocnemia conspersa. Next base: position 20,335,277 of record NW_028277178.1, read on the forward strand.
AAATATTTCGCATAAATTATGATTTCAGAAAATATGTTGCAACGGTGGCTAATTTTTATATTTATTTTGTAGCATAGAAAGGGTTAACTCTATTAATATTTATTTAAGAAAATATATTACGATGTTAAAAAATATATAAAATGCCATTTTTGTCATAAGGACCGAAATCATTGTTTTCCTAGGACCCGGGCTCGCTATCGGCGGCCCTACTTATGGCTTTATGAAAGAACTTCTTTGTTGTTTTAACTTATTTTGATATCAGGCGCGTACCGTGAGATACATTTCCTTTCGCTCGCTCACGTGTTAAGTGACGAGAGTAAGAGAGAAAGATGGGGTGCATTACATGCATTCCGCACGCCCACCGCTTCTCACTCACTCTCGTCACTTAAGACGCGAGCGAGTGAAAGAGATTGTATCTCACCATACGCGCCTACTGGACATATCATTAGTTCACTTAGAGTTCTTGATATGTATTTACGAGCGCAGGACTGACGTAATCAATCAATTATATCCGCATATTTCGTAATCCACTGAGAAAGCAAGCACAGTAAAGAATGACGCGGTGAAGTTCATAAATGAAATACAAAGTTGAGGTATTATATAACTGAAGCTATTTATGATTCTGTGAAAAAATGGATTTGCAACACCAACATTCTTTTCTTCACGCGAAAGTGAGATCGCTATCGAGATTAAAGGTTTTTATGCAAGTTTTTTCATCTAAAACACAATGTAAGGTAATGGTTTCAAACGCATCATTTTGGATTTATAGAGTCATTTTTTTGCCGAGTGGTGAAGGGTTAAGCTTGCGTGTATAACTAACACATTTTCCTCTTCAAAGGTTTTGCAGAAATATTTTTAAAAAAAATAAGCTGATTCAATAAGATGTTTCATTTCAAATTCATTTTTGCAGCATTTTTTTATTTTCATCGGAAGTCAACCGAAAATACAAATTGAACTTATGCGCACTTATTATCAAAAAATATTAGCATTATGTTATGTTTTTGAAATATTTATAAAATATACAATTCAATGGAAGAACAAACCCATCCAGTTTTTTTAAATATCTGTAAATATCTGATCAAAATTAGATAATAAATTTAAATTAAGGAAAGAACCTAGCTATGAATAATATCGAGTGTGTACCCGCGAGCTTTAAGCTCACACCGAAATTTGGTCCAGGAGCTTTGGTGTCGGCTGTTGAGGTGATCGGGGAATGCGGGCCGCATTAGCATACAATGGCTCCTGCTACCGGACCGGCGGCCGACCGCGACCCTTTCTACAACTGCCTTGACGACACCGCGGCTCCTCACATTCTTATCCGACCGCCGACAATACCCATCAAAATTTACATTCAGAGAAATTTCCCCAAAAGTAACTTTCAGAGCGACCCAATTGAAATTCGCCTCGGCGAACTCTAATTGATCGCATTATCGGCGCCGGCTCGCTTAAAGTCAATAAGCAATAAATATAGTTAGGGCTAAGTTGCGTTTCTTGTTTAATTTCCATGCGTTATCTGCAATACACGACCACAATGGCGGCGTGAGTTATTGGCGCCGTTTCGAGGCTTTATCTCGACAGAGATAGGCTCCCGCGGGACACGTGACACTTCCGAAGGACGATAACCGCTCAAGGACGACGGCTGGCCATACAACTGTCTTTCAATGATTATTTCAGATGTTGATAGAATGGCAGTTCGTCACGAGAAGATCATATGAGAAGAAGATATAATGTTATATAGACGCTAAAAGGGAAATCGCTCCGTTTCTTTATAAAGTCGTATATAACCTGATTATAAAAACCCTAAAAATAAAATAGATCCAAAGGGAAAAGCACTTTTTAAATTTATTTATTTAAATAACCAGCTTTACGCTAATGCACAGAAAATCAATAAATATGAGCAAAGAACATTTTTATTTAATAATAAAAATATTATTTTTATTATTAATATAAATCGGAACAACAAGTGAATTAATTTTTAATTTAGTTTGCTTAATTAAATTAGCTTAGTAACAAACAAACAAACGAAAAAATAATAATAGACAAGATCGAATCAAAGACGAAGAGTCTGTGGCGGCTGAGATAAAGTCAAAAATACGCCCAGCATCGGTGGTCGAAACATCGACGAACGAGATGCGAGAAAGAAAAGACGCAATACGCAAGCCCTCACATCTCAATAAGGTAAAAAGCGTGTTTATTAAATCCCTTAAAAAAGCCTCGTGATATTCGTGCTTTTAATTTCATCATAAATTCTTTAATAGAAATCGTTTCATAAAAACCGAATACCTTTTCTAAGATTTTAATTTTGTGATCGCTCCTAAAAAAATTAGTAACGTAGAAGCTTATACAATAGAAACTCAATAATGTTACGAAAGAAACTAATGAACCAGACGTTAGCAAAATTTTTAGAACTGCAAAACCCCAAATTGAACAAAAAAGAAATCATCTAAATTACTAGAGTTGATAAATAATGAAAGTATAATAATTTTAATAGCTGATATAACTGAAAGGAAATACACCAGTAATTTTAAACAAGTATGATTATTAAAATAAAATATTAGATATTCTAAATAACAAGGTTTATAAAAAAGACTGATAACGCCTCATATTTTCCAAATAAAATTATTAAAAGTCAAAATTCTTTCAGAATTCATACCTTTATGATAGTTCAGAGATCTTGACCTTATCTCAGCCTCCGCAGACTCTTCATCTGCGTCGTCTTTGATTCAATCTTGTGTTTTAATATTTTACCGTTTGTTTGTTGCTAAGGGAACAAGTGCATTTATTTTCGAATTGCTTTGTTTAAATGGATTTATATTTGTATGAATTTCATTAAAATTTAATTTAGCTCATGTTTTGTATCCGAAATTGCTTTCGCATATTCTACATATCTGTGAGATGAATTTTGAACGCTTTTTAATTTGAAAACCAAAACAAGGAACAAATTGTTGTCGAGAATGACATGTTGGCATTAGCGACAACTTAATCGCGAATTTCGAAGCTTGTTAATAAGCTAAAATCTCAACCATCTCACTAAGTATGTTTAAATATAAATTAAAATTAATATGCTTAAGCATAAGTTAAAGAAAAAATATGTGTGAACCCCAAATCTATCTTATTAGGCATGACAAACTTTATCAAAAGCTTTTTCAAAATCAGTATATATGACATTTACTCAACTGCTTTTATCGAGAATTTTCAAAAAACAAATTTGAAAAAACGCGATACACGAAAACCATGCTGTTGCTCAATCAAGTATTCTTTGATGTGGTTCGAAACATACTTATTAAGTACGATTTTGAACACTTTGGCGAGTGTTGCTCAAATTTACATTCTCTTTTATTGATTTATTTTACTTTTTTGTGTATGGAAATCACTTCCGTATAGATCAATACATCGAAGAAAGTATTTGTTTTCAACGATAGGTTGAAAACAAATAACAGCGGAGGTATGATAAGGTCTTGTATTTCTTTAAGCATACCAGCTGGACACAATTCAAGACCCGCTGATTTTTTTGTTGATGATTAGAAATTCTAAAACTATCGATCGATGTATCCCCTGAATCAATATTTTCGACTCGTTTTCATCCGAATATTATTGTGTGGAAGGTAGATTTCAAAACTAAATAAAATACTATAATCAAAAGCTTTCCGACACTTCATTTGTAAAATTCAATAAATTTAAATAAATTTTCTTCTATAATATATTAATAATTTATTTGGTAAATTCAAGTTAATAGGTTAATGGATACGCCCTGAAATAATAGTCAAGAAACATTTTGATTATATTTGGAAGTATAAAGTCTTTTGGTAAAAACATCTAAAATATAATGCATATGTGCTACGTATAGTCTTATGAGTAGCCTACAGCAGTAGATTCAAATAATACATTTAAATAATGATTTGCGAGAAAGACTATTTTAAGATCAACAAGGGATAATTTTAGAGCAATGCATATTGAATTTTTTATTTTTTAGCGCGATAAGAGAAAAGAGGTTCAGGTCTGCCAAAGTGGTGCTGCAGGCAGTACATGAGTGATATTTTTTAAATGTATTCATGTACTTTCAAAGGGTTGGAAAATTTGTATCAAACGTTATAAAGCAGTGGTTTTTAAAATGTGTATCACTTTTTCACGGGGACTCCGCTATTAGATTTGTTTATAATTTAATTTTCTATTTAGCGAATTGTACATGTTAGAATTTTACATTGGATGCATTAGGAAAACCTAGATACGGCAAAGGCGCCGTTATTCTAAAAAAATTGGAAATCACTGCCATATAGACTATGTATATAAAAATACTAACGATTCCTTGTATATAAGTACAATTATTATTCGACATATACATACAAATGCTACCTTTTTAGATTCGTGTACAAATATTAAGTTGTAATTTTTTGTGAAGAAAATTTTCGTTAAATAACATTGTGACGGTTTTTAGTCGATTTTACAAGTATTAGAAAAAAATAATTTTAGTATGTTCAAAATTGACTATAGCAAAGACAGACATGATGCATAAAATAAAATAGCCTAATCCTATTTTTGCGTAAAGTCAATAAAAAAAATTCAATTTATTTTTATGAATAAAAAAATATGGCTATTTTAAACGCCTTTCTTTTGTGTATTTTAAGAAATTTTGAATTAAAGATTAAATCAAGCATTTCAAAGGTCAAGCCGTCTCAGAAACAAAAATTTCCACTTTATATCGGCTAAAGATTAAATAAATTAATGAAAAGCTAATAATTATGATCCTGTTTAAACACTACTGTTTCAACTTAAAATGAAACTATTATTGAGTTATTGATCAAAACAGAAATACAGCGATTGAATTGTATTTTATTATCAGACTAAAACCAGAAACATAAAAAAATTGTCGAATATATTTCGAGCGATGAAAGTCTTTTACAAATAAATGTGTTTATAGTCAGAATCGAGTGACATCACTTAAAAAGTAAAACAAAGCTTTTTTCATATATTATTTTACCGATTCTGTAGATCTGGAACTATTCTATATACAGGCGTCCCTCGACTTTCGCACATAATTGGTTCCTGAAAATGTGTGCGAATGTTGAATGTTCGAAAGTAGAGAAAAGTAAATAGATTTGAAATTGTGTATATTTTAAAATATTTATTTATCAAGTAAATTTAAGATGTTTAAGAGGCGTTTAAGAGACATGTTTAAGTGGGGTTTGCGGGTGTTTCCTTTGAAAAGTTATCAAGAGTTAACTGTTTTCCACTATTCTTTGTTTTTTCTTCATATAGTATTTTATAACATGCTATGTTTTTATTGATCGCCCTACGCACTTAAAATATGCGTTTTCCATTAGGATCACAATCTTCCATAATATTTAAAAAATTGTCAAGATGCGTGAAGGCTTCATTCATATTTTTCATTGTTAAAGAGTTTTCCAAAATAAACCTGTCTCATCTACATTAAATATTTGGCTAGAGGAATATTCTCCATCTTCAATAATTTTGGATAATTAGGAAATAAATTATTCTGCAGCATCTTTATCCACATCAGCCGATTCTCCAGTAAATTTAATATTTTGAAAAGAATACCTCATTTCAAAATTGTAAAACCAACCGTTACTTGCTTGAAAAATCGTGTTAAAATATTTTTTTAATCTATCCTTCCAATCTTTGTGCAAACTAAGAGCTTTTGCTTAAATAATTGAAATACTCAGAGGTACATCTTTTAGATGTTGGTCATCGATCTACGATGACAAAGATTTTCCATTTCATCCATGTTTTTTTTTCTGTGTTTTTTTTTGGAAACATATCATTAAAGATTGTGGAAATATATCTTTATTTTACACAATTTTGAACGTATTCCTTAATTATATTTTTATTTTGTAAAATTGAACAAATCGTAGAGCTATTTGTATCATACGAACATCCGATTGAAGCAAAAGATTCACCGCTATCAGAACGTCTAATAATTTCCATCTTTGTCTCAAATCGTGTTGAGTTTATGAGTCCTTGATTTCTTTTTGTTCGTATCAACACTGAAGTTTTACCACTCATTTTTATATATTTTTTTTTTTTTTAAATTAAAAAAAATGTTTTTTTTTTAATTGTGCAAAAGTCGAACGTTCGAAAGTCGAGGGCTGCCTGTACATAATCTATGCCCGCAATTTTTCGGGGAGCTTGTAATCAACATTAATCTCAGATAAATAGCATATAATTAGCCTTAAGCGTCAAACGTTAACGTATTTTATCTTGTATTAAAATGATTAATAAAAATCAGTAATTGTTTTTTTCTGTATATCATACTAGTTTTCTTATTAGATATGTTAATACATATATTTGTGTTGCAGCATCAAGATGAAATTCCTTATAGATTATTTAATTTGTATATAGTTTAAAAAATATCCTTAGATATTGTAAATGGAAGTATTGAAAGGCTTCCGTCGCTTTCCAGTAGCTCGGCGATTTGTTTATGAGTGTGCAGATCTTCACCAAGATTCTACCCCATCGCCTGGTGTACGACGAGACGTACGATCGAATTGTTCCAATTTGATAAGGACGCGTTCCAAGAGCTCTCCGAACAAACGAGTACGTCACAGCAGAGCAGAACACAATGCACTTTTGTCGGGCGCGTACAGTAAATTTGTTGGTGGCAGGCTGAGATCTCGACACCCTCGATACTACTCGTCCGGGGAATTCAGCGGCCAGCTAGGCTGGATAAAAGGCTGCTGCTGTTGTTCTGGCCTCCTCCTCCTCTTCCTCCTCCTGTACTGGGCTCATGACTTCACAATGAAATATTTACGCGGCCGTTATCAGCGGGTAACAAAGGCGCGCTCACCGACGCCGCTTTGTACGCAAACAGCGGATTCCGTATCGACAGCACAACAATATATTATGCGGTATCGATTACGAAACAAATTTTATAGGGTCGGTGGCTCGATTTCAAATTCGGTCGCACTGGGTGCTTGTACAAAGAAAAACTCAGTGACATTCGTGGATGTAAGAGTCGGCTATATGTGCTTTATATTTTTTTTAAGTAAAAATAAATTGCATATTGACTAGGACGACATATCTGGAATTTAATACATATAAATTTATGGATGCTTACCGTAACACTGTCGCTTTTATTTTATACCATCTCTACTTATATTAAATGTTTATCTTTAATATAAAATATTAATTCTGATTTTGATATTGAATTATCATTAAAAGATAATATATGTCCATAATTTAAAATTGAATATATAAAAATATATCCTTTATCAACAGTGAAAACCGTTCCTAATTAAGGTGGTGTCAAACGAGAGTGCCGCTTGCGAAATTAATTGACAGTTAAATTGGAGTAACCGACGACCAGTCCTTTGGTTAATCAAGTGCAAATTTCGAATACTTTGTTGCTAAGTAATATGACAATATGACACAGCTGTTATCGAAGCTAAATTAATACTAATTACCTACGTTAAAAACTGAACGATAAAAAATCCATTTAAACCAAGTATTTAACTTTCTTGTGAGCATGTAATACAATTACTGTTACAATATTAATATCCGTACATAATAATTCATGACTCTTAGTGGGTGTCGATTCTCATCAAAGCTCTTTGTTCTAACTAATTTAATACCGATCACCCGCAGAGTCAAATTTCGAGACGACAATGTTTTTAACCGTAATAAATACGAAATAACGTTAAACTTATAACAAGGCGCTTGACTGTGTAAGATAAAAAAAAATGATTTATACGCCTGATAAGCTCAAGCGCTTTTAGAATTGAATCTAAAAGATCGCATCAATCATTGTTGTTTGGTTTATTAGTAGCCAGTTGATTGCATTAAGCAAATTATCGACAGTTACAAATCTACCATTCGATTCGTCGGTACGAAGCGAAACGGTAGGTTTAACAACGCTAATAAATCAGCGGTGAAAGCAAAAGCATTGTTAATTTTTATACAGGCCGTATCTAATTCCACCGACGACCTTAACTCATTCGAGCTTGAGAGAGAGAAAGAGATACAAAAAAACGTGTGCTTTTTTGTTATCGTTGTAATTGAAATGAATTGTGTAGTAAATTTAATTAGAGCAGCGAGCCGGACGAATATTTATGTACGAAAATTGATTTGGTTCATTGGTTATTAGGCGTTAATGTGATATTGAAAAAAAGTGTTTCGTAATACATGGTTAAAACAAAAGTTTAGATAAAATTTGCGCATGAAATAAATAAATCGAAACTATATTTTATATAAAAGCAATTTAAAACTAATTTTAACTAATAAATTAACAAAAATAGTTATATGTAAACTAATCATATGTCCTTTGTACTATTAGCTATTTATTTAATTCTACAATTAATTTATTTATTCCCTAATATATGTATATATACACGAGTATTTCGTTAATATGTATTTTGGCAAGTAAGTGCAATAATTTACAAATTAATAAGTTCGAAAATTTTGTAATAAAATAGTTTTAGGAATAAACTTATCAAACTAGCTACTAATTTAGATTTCTTATATTTAGTTAGCACTTCGAGATATTTACTTAATGAAAGATTAATTTTCTGTATTATATATATTTAGTTTATTTCTCAAACTATGACACTCTGATAAATTCAGAAATTATTTAATATTTGTTCTCAGTATTTTTGTTTTAAATCCGAGTCACATACTAAATCAAGTAAGTTTTTGAAATCACTTTCATTTAAGCTTGCTAGCTTAACGGAAAATGGATTTCAGACCTCACTAGTTTTCGAAAAATATTGCAGAAGAGTTGATTTTAAGTCATATAAGTGCTTAAAAATACTTTGATAACTGTTTAACATACTTTAAAATATAATTGGGTCAAACATTCATGTAACACAGGAATGTTTGATAAAGGATGCAATTTTATCTATTGTATTAAAAATTGTAATTCTCTTTCATTGTAATCCAAAAATTCGTTTAACAGCTTTTATTATTATTATTATTATTTTATTAATTTATTTAGCTTAATAGCTAATCTTTACATCTAACAAATTTAGTAAACATGTATAAAAATATATAGAAAATACATAACAGAAATAAAAAATAAAAATATACAATAATAAAGACTTAATATTATAATTTATTTCTATATGTACGAAGGTGTTTTTTTATTCCATTTATGAAACCCGTTATATTTTTGCTGTTTCGGATTTCTCTTGGAAGAATATTATATAAATCAAAACCTCCGTACATAATTCCCCTAGCCGTACTCGTTTTCTTATACTTAATTATCTTTAAATTTTCTCTATTTCTAGTATTATATTTATGTACATCTTTATTTCTTATTAAATACTTATTAAAATATTCTGGTAACATATTATTTTCTAACTTATATAAAAATACTAAAACATTCATACTCAATATTTCTTGAACATTCAACCATTCTAATCTATCAATCATACTTTTACAATTAGTTAATCTATTTTTATTTAAGATTACTCTCATTGCCCTATTTTGTAATTTTTGCAACATTTGTTTATCTAATTTATTTAACATATTTAACAGTGTTGCACAATAATTAAAATGGGGCAATATTATACTATTGTACATTTTTTTTTTTGTATTTATACTTAATATATTTCTTAATCTAGATAATAAACCTATTTTTCTACTAATTTTTTTTAATATGTAATTACAGTGTTCTTTAAAATTTAATTTTGTATCAACAATTACTCCTAAATATTTTATATTATCCACGATTTCTATACTAGAGTTATTTATTACTATTTTGGTACTATTATCTAACACATTTTTATAATTAATAAACATACATTTAGTTTTATTCTCATTTAATTTAAGTACATTATTCTTTAACCATATTTCTAATATACTTAATTCATTATTTAAATTATTTACAATTTCTTTAATGTTATCACCTATGCAATACATTAATGTGTCATCCGCAAATGGATGAATTTTACATTTTTTCACGTTATTAACTATATCATTAATATACAAAACAAATAACAATGGTCCCAATTTAGACCCTTGTGGTACTCCATAAGACACTAATTTCTCTTCAGAATATACATTATTTATTTTAACTTTTTGTTTTCTTTTATATAAGTAATTATTAAACCATCTTAAAACTATATCACTTATACCTATACTCTCTAATTTCTTTAACATTATTTTTCTGTCTATTGTTTCGAAGGCTCTCTTGAAATCCAAAACATACATTGATTTGTATGTTTTGAATAAATTAGTTTTAGATACTTGAATAAATATTTGTATTGCGTAAAAGTTGTATTGATCTTTACAAATTACATATCGATCAAGTGTTTCATTTGTGATTTATAGCGATATAGACAAAAAAACAAACATTGAGAATTATAAATAACATATTTTCATTGTTATTAAAAATAATAATTACAGATTGATCTCGAAAAAATGATCAATCCATTAGGAGTCATTACATTTACATAATACACTCTCGTGATGACAATGGCATTCTTTCACGCGGTTCTATTCCAAACCGCATTCCATCGTAGGCGTCTGGAATATGATGATGGCTAAAAAAACACAACAGTTACATATTCCATTGATGTATGTTTTTTGCTTCAGTTAAACAAACTCGACGTTCACCTGTACATTTGATAAATCAATCAGCCGACCGGATTACAGAAGCACGCATAACCAAATATGTTTTTTACACGAATTGTTAAAATATATAATAATATTTAATATGTACGATATAGCATTTGTGTATATTTTATTGGGCGTTAAGACAGTAATGCGTCTTGTTCGCAGTATGGTGTGATATGATTTATAGAGATGTATTATTTATGTAATGCGTGACTACGTACAGATAAAAGATTCATCGATCGTCGACGGGAAGATTGTATCGGAATACTTCTACTATCGATCAAATAGATCGTATCGATCGCTTAAAAAATCGTTTCGATTCCCCCTCACAATAAATTTTACACGTGGACGACGTAATGATAGAAAGGGATGTAATGCAAATATAAGATATTAATCATCAAAATAATATTGAATATTTGAATAGATTTTAGATAATTTCACACACGTCGAACACGATTTTGATAAGGTGAATCCGACGCAAGACGCGTGTCAAACCCGTGTGATTCATACTCAAAATATTTTTTGTCGGCTTTCGGGTCCTCAGCCAGATTATCTGGCATAACGCTTTTGTGGATTCATAATACCCAGATCAAATTTAATCGAATCGGTAACGTGTTAAATTGGTTAACTGTGGTAAATTTAAATTTTATTGGATTAAAAAGGGATATGATTCGGTTCGTTTCGGTTCGCTTCAACGGCCGATCGTAACTAAAATGTAAATATAGCATAAAAGAAATATGTGCTTAGTGTTGATTTAATATTTTTTATTTTATTTCCAACATTTTTTGTAGTATAAATGTCATTAGTTTCTCGTACAATCTGTGTTTGATGTTTTTCTTAGGTATTTTAGATTTTAATAATAAAATATATTATTATCAATTATATATATATATAAAGCTCTACATGCTATGAAAATCCATAATATATTTAAAATAGTTAGCACTTTTAGATATGCTTATGTTCATAAGGCTTCTAAATTATAGTCGCAAAAAATCAAATTTAATTACAGCAAAACTAAAAAATAAAAATGCACACAACAAAAATAAAGAGCTATGTAAACTAAACATATTGCTACAATGATACTTTTTTTTATTAATATATGCGTTTTAATACTACTTTAAAAATATTTAAATAAAATATGAAAGCTCTATAGAAGAACACTTGACTTGAGAATTTAATTTATAACATAATGTGCATTGTAATCTAATTTAATCTAATTTTAAAATGTAAAAAATACATATTAAAAATAAATGGCATTTTATTACAGAAACAGTTTTAAACAATTAATTTTGAGGAATGTCTCCGGATGGATGTGCTAATAGTTGTATGTGAAATATAAACAATTAATAATGCATTTATTTGTTTAGTTCCGAGATATCTCTTCCCTATTTATTTTTCATTATTAGGTATTATTTTCGAGACAAGTTTGTATTCTTATTCATTCAAAATTGTCATTAAAATGGTCACTAATTTAATTATGCAAATATCTATAGTCCCTCATAATTTTAATATATTATTTTCATTAAGGTTTGTTATCTTTTGCAATATAATTTAGTATGATAATACTTCATTTATATTTATTATTAATTTATTACTTATATCAGAGAATCGTATTTTATTTATTATTGAAAGCTAAATTATTAGTTCATCTAATTTTATATTAATTATTTTATTTAGACAATAGCAAAAACCTTAGGATTTTAATATATTTATTTTATTAAACTGTTATATCAATTATTTTTTCACGTAATAATAAACTCTAATGTTATATCTTAATTAAAATTTGAATTAATTACACTTAAAATATTTCATTTAATGTAAAGTTCTATCGATCAGATAAATATTTTATGCGATTTCGATCGCGCTGCAATAACAACCCATAAATCTGTTATCTTAAAACATGTATCGGACGTAAAATACTCGAAGACGTATACGGATTAATTTATATGTGTATTAAGAAAATAATTACTTTTTTCCAATAAAATAAAATAAGAGACTGTGAAAGCCAGATCAAATGCTAGATAAACATTTTTAACGCCTTCCCCGATTAATTAAAGCAACATTAAAACAGAGAATGTTTTTATGCGTTTTTAATTGTTTTTCACTGTATGTTATGTGAATAAAAAAATAACGTTAAAACGATTCTGTTTGTTTATTTCTTCATACAAATATTGCCGAGAGATATGTACGCGCAGGTAAGCGCCAAACCCGCGTCTCTTATTTTAATATATAAATTTCAACGCGTTTCATTAAAACGTCCGAAAGGTCTGAGCCCCTTCGCCTGTGAGGACGACCTCTCTAATTGAATAATGCTCTCTAACGACTTCCATAAAACACAATCACAACCTTCCACCGCAGCATTTTACACTGGGACGCAACAAATCATTCCCACAAACCAGTAGAGGCATTCAACGCACGTGACAGTCGTGCGCATACAATGCGCCTAATTCCATCTAATTAAAATTAATAAAAATATATTTTTATTTGAAGAAGCATCGCATTTCATTAGTGTCATATTATACGTAAATGTTTGATAAAATGATTGAAAGTATTATTAGATTATTATTGAAAGTATTAGTGTTTAGTTTATCATCATTATCATTATCATCATCTCTTAAAAGTCAAATTAAGCAATAATAACAGTAATGACTGTTTGATATTTTTTTGTAGTAAAGCTCGTTTTCAACTAACTAAACTATATAAAATGGCATTCAAGATTTATAGCACAAAACAGTTAGGTATATAAACCCTTTGAAAAATTCTTGACATACAAAATTGTCAGGGGCGGTAAACATAGCTTTGACGGTAGCATCGGCGGTTTAACGCCGAGTCCGTGAACGTTATGACTTATTTACGATTATTATTCTGAGGCCGAGTAAAATTATTGTTTGTATAATAAACGTCGTATGCGCTGGCGTTATGAAATAATATTTAACTTTCTAAATTATGCTTTCGTGTCATATGATACGGGTGAAAAAAATTATATATAAACACGTCTAACATGACAAAAAAATTACATGCGTATCAGTGGACATTGGATATTTTTTTCAACCACCGAATGGATACAAGGCGTCGAAAGGTATTCTTGTCATCTTTTACGCGGTTGTTAAATTTTATTTTATTACAAGTGGTAAGCTTCAACACCTTTTTTAATTCTTAATTTCAGTTTTAATACGGGGACTGTTTGGGCACGAGGCATTTAACTGGAATCTGGTTATTTTATTGACGCTTTAAGCATATTTTATTACCGCGCTGAAGAATCATTGAATAGTATATAATCGTATAATGTCATTGAATATCTATTATGGTATTTTTATTTCATTGTGCATCCTTGATTGAAATAAAATATAGCGTATATTTTTCATTGATAAATAAACTAGAAGTAAATACGCTTTTAAAACAACATTTATATCAGGTATCATCATATAAAATACACATGAGGGCAAATATTATAGAAAAATAGGTCTTATTATATAGAAACATTTGTTTTAATTCTTAATTTTATTAGTAAAATTCTTTGAAATTTAATTTATTTTTAATATATATTTATGCTTAATTATGAATAAAAGTACAAATTATATTCAGTTACACTTTCGGGATCTTAATTTTAAATATAAATTTACACAAAAAAATAAGTGTTTTATCTTTAAAAAATAAATTGTTATATAAATTAAGTTATCTTTATTTTTTAAGACGGCCCATTTTGTAAATAGTATAATTATTTTTATTCTGATAAAAAAATGCATCTTTCATGATTTTATTATTTAAAAAAATGTTTAAATTTAAAATAATTTAATTGGCTTATTTTTAAAACAGAAAATAATTTATACTCATGTAAAATAATCAACAATAAAATAGACTTATTGTAAATCTGCTAATAACATAATAGGCAACTTTACAGAAAATAAAAAAATCGTAGACATCTCTAAATTAAATTAATTAACCTTTTATTTTTACAGGTAAACTTTTCAATGTATAAATTATTTTCCGGGAGGTTTGAAAAAAATATAATTACACATTATACAGTGTTGATTTTAGTGATGTTTGTTGATTTTAGTGACTATTTTATATGAGATATTTTTATAGTGTCTATATGAAATAATTTTTGCAATTAAAAAATTAGACAGATTTGATAATTAATTATAAAACTTTTTTTATTTTAAATTAACCTAATTTTGGGTTTTGAGGTCTAATGTATGTATGTGAATTTGTAGCGAAAAAAACCTGGTAACAGTTTATTGTTAATTAGTGCAATTTATCACAGATAAATAATGTCGAGTTGTGAATATTTTGTAGACTGAGCGCTGGTGGATAAGTAATGTCCTCTAAATGATTCGCTGAGGTCTCTCATGTTTATTGTTGCTGTTTGTTTTCGGTCTCGGTCTGGTTGTCTGCAGTCCCTCTGATCTCGAATCGCTTGATTGTCTGATGGGGTAGATAAAAAATGCAGTTTTTACGCAGGATTGACGCATTGTCTGCTGCATACTCCACGCACAAAGTAGTAGTTGTTATAGTGCTAACGAGCAGTAAATGAGCGGATGCATTTCTAGACTACATCAACCGAATATAACGATATAATAGCTCTTAAGAATAATTCGTACTGAGATTCTCAAAAGTAAACGAGAATCACAGATATTTTTATTAAGTAAGAAATTTGATAATCTGTATTTTAAATATAATATACATATTTTAAAATCAAGTAAAAATTGATATTTTGAATTATTCGTGTTTAGAGTACGCTCGGGATAAGGATTCCGGTTTGTTATTGTGTGCGTGAACTGTGAGGCTCAAAACAATTTCGCTCAGAATATTTATTTTTTTTATTTTAAAAGAAAATATATGTTTATTTAACATACATACATCCAAGCTAAGTTGGAAATTACAACGGATAATTAAAAATATAATATATAATCGAAGAAACCAGACATTGATGTCATTAATTAAATATTTGCAAAA
Source organism: Plectrocnemia conspersa (assembly GCF_051122295.1). Lineage (NCBI taxonomy): Eukaryota > Metazoa > Arthropoda > Insecta > Trichoptera > Polycentropodidae > Plectrocnemia > Plectrocnemia conspersa. Next base: position 20,350,799 of record NW_028277178.1, read on the forward strand.
TTCAAAATCTTTCACTAGTCAAAAAAATAATGAAGTCTTTAGTTATTCTTCAAAAGCAAAAATATATAAAATTGGGACAGAAATTATTCGCAGATTGTTTAATGGCTCGACGACTTTATTAAACCATTAGAATCCATAGAATAAATTAAAAAATTATCATTGGTGCAACGATAAGAATAATAACTTTTTTAAGCCTTACAAAGAATAGTGTAAAAAACCAACAACGTACAGATTAATGGAAAAATAATTAACATATTTTAATCCACGGGTAAGAGAACGAATAACTTACATGTATATTTGAAGCCTTGATATCAATTAAACCGATATCAACACAAAATTATTTAAAATAAATCACCAGAGAAGATCGAACTTCTGTGCCACACTGCACTTTAATGACGAATACCAGCGTTGACGAATCAGCGACTGTCCTTAAAAGAGAAAGCGAGACAACGAAGTATACGCTACATCGCTTCTCTCTCTCATATACATGTACACACACACAATAACAAACCGGCATCCTTATCCCGAGCGTACTCTAAATGTATTTTCATTGAATTAACTAGTTATTAAGATATTATAACAGTAAATGTATATATTTATAATGTGGTATTTTAGTCTAAAATTTATTTTTTTAATAATTAAATGATCTTATGTTTTGCAATTGATTTACCTTATATTTTGCCAATTGAATGCATTTTAAAGCATCACGCAATGCATATGAAATGAAGGCACGCGTCCAATGTCTATGGGTGTATTTAGATCATTCAGATTCGAGTTATCCTCTTAGTATTCTTCACTCGTTGCTTCTGGCGTAGCTTTGCCAACAAAATTGACTCTTGTCCAGGTACGCATTGATAAGATAGACGTATGTGATAAGAACGTTTTCTTGTTAGATTCGCTCGCCGCATAAGAAACCATTAAATTCTATTGACGGAGCAACGCATGCGTATCAATTATATTACACAGCCATTTTCTTCTACTTTAATTGGAACAAAACCAATGTTTTATAATGATCGTTGGACCGTGGACACGAATCAAATTACAGCTAGTATGAATAATGAGAAACTTCAATCGACATTTGCGTCGATCAGTCGTCACTGAAGTTGACTGGACGTTGAATTATTTAATCAAAATCAAATAATAGGCTTCTGCATATGTGTACATTATCATAATACATACAATTATACTATGTACATATATAATACATTCAATATAGAAAATGTATATACGTATACTTTTAATATTAGAAGGGAAAATGCGATAGGTGTGTTAGTTTTTAATTGCCCTTGTCTTTTCCTGATAAAGCTTAGTGTTGAATAAGTTTCTGGAATGTTTCGTATCTTCATTAAAATAAATCATTATCATCATTAATTAACTTTTAAATTAGTAAGAAGTGATTTAAAAAAACTTATTTGTGATCGATTACCTAGCTCCATAACCAACCCGTGCAAAATTTCAATACATCACAGTCACGGGCGAGGGTTAAAGCTCGATCGGCGGTTAATTCGATTAATTGACGCGTTTTCTGGTATGAATCATGGCAAGTCAATAAATAACCGCGTGTATTAGCAACATCGAATTAGATTTATAGCGGCGTCGCCGGCGCTGAGAGTTAATGAACATTAACATGTTTATGAACTTAGCCGGCCGAGCACGTTTTCGATACAAAACACATCCGGAACACTATGCACCATGTGCGGTTATGGTCATCCTGGTTCTTTTCAGTCGAAGCAAAAAAGACTCTAAGTAAAGTTTTTAATTGCTTCGATCGGTTCCCATGGCTCGCGGAACACGTCTTGGCCACCGCTCATTGGGAGCCGTTTGAAACAAAGTTATGTTAATTGACATTTGTGCGCAAGAGTTATTAATTCAAAACGGCACAATGGCGACTGCTGGCGCTTTGCCGCCTTTGGTCATTTGCACGCTGTAAAAGAAAATAAATAATAAAAAAAAATAATCAACGAAAGGTCACATTTGTAAGTTATCAAACGACGGCGTTTGTTGTGTCGTTCGTGCGCGCTGCGCTGCGCCGGCCAGATGCCAAAAGACAATGCTGATTGTTTAAGGAATTGCTAACATTTGGGTTAGGTCACCGTCTTTGATCAGTTGTAATGTAAATTTGACCTTGGAGGCATGAAAAATTAATGTGTAGTTCGGAAAAAATGACTTAAAAGGTCTCCGATTCACCTAAGCGAGTCGTGATTTCGAAATGACAACAATGGAGAATGGCATGATTAAAAATTAACCGAACGAAAGCATCGCAATGCGTCAGATAGTTAAACATGCTCGAAGAAGCGTTTCATAATCTATCCAATAAATTAATGATCATTGTTTGGCTGTCTTCGTCGTTGAATTGCAAGCAGTTACGTTGTATTTAGTCAATAGATGGAAATCGAATCCCTATATATTATATTTACGATAAATTAACAAAGTAATATTTGTGTAAAATTCATACTTTAGCTTTCATTTTTCTTAAAAAGAACATATATATGAATTCTTGCTTAACTCTAAGACTTTTACAACAAACTATATTATGTTTGTAGAAGATTTTTTATTTTAAATTCACCTTATCAGTGTCTTTAAAGACGTCTAGAAATATTGCTATGCAAACTTTTTTTCTTTAAATTTTTAATCAATAATACTTGTGATGTACTTGCTCTATTATCAAATGCTATTCACGAAACGCAGTTTCATCAATTTAACAATCAGAAGAGCTTAAGGCAAATGTAGCACTTTCCACGCTGTCGGAATCTGCCTCTAAAAACACGCTTTCTTTCACCCCTGATTTTTTACTCTTAGACGAAAAAAACTAAACCTCCTTCATCCCTTGCTTTTTATAAAAAGACATCATATGTGTCATCTGATAGATATATGGGAGTGATACTTTGTGCAAATAATTTACCCTTGCGTGTACAAACGCCACAGCAGAGATAAGACACGATGTGTTATGTACAGGGTAGTACTACTCAATGGCAAGCATTGGAGTCTGGGTTATGGGGCGAAGCAAGCGATACGTAAGGCGTTATTTGATACCACTGTAACATAAGCTACAAGCACTTAAGCTGAAAGGATTGCAAGAAGTTTGACTCAGATTCAGATTTTAATAACATAAACTGCTCTTTTTAAGCCCATCACACCAACATACTACGATGCAACAAAAAGCTACGATACTTCGTATTCGTAGTGATCGCCGATTCTTAATTGACGGCATGAGGATTTTTTTCTCGATGAGGAATATGAATCCTTGCACAAGAAAAAATGACTTTACGTATACTTTCACACAAATATGTTAACTGTACGTGGACATGATAGCAGCAGAAGTGGACGAGCCTTAAATTTCCCTCTGGAGGTGCCATGTGTATAAAAACTGGTTCATGGCGCCTTAGTGAATAATTTTTACTTTGGACTGCTAAATATCGCCGAAGCAACCGCTTCCCTCTTCGCGTCAAACTGGTCCAACTCGACGTCAGAAATTCAGAGTTTATCCTGATTCATAGACAATAGTTCAGTAATTCCCAAACTATGTGCCGCGAGAGATTCCAAAGTGTGTCGCGAGATTTTTAAAAAATATTTAAATTTAAAAAAAGTATCAGGAAAGTTACATTGAATTCGGTTTTATAAGACAAGAGTCTGAAACTGGTGACATTACGTTTTGTTTGATTTGCAACGCAAAGTTATCCAATGGGTCTCTTGTCCCAAGCAAACTTAAGAGACATTTAGAATTGAATCATCACTCGTTCAAACATAAACCGCGAAGTTACTTTGAAAATCTAGAGGCTCAAAAAACCAGGCAATCAAAAAAGTTGACATCATTCATCAAGCTTCTTGAAAAAGGACTCATTGCCAGTTACAAAGTTGCACATTTGCTCGCACAACATAAAAAAGCTCACACAACAGCCGAAAAAGTCATCGCCCCAGCACTGGCGATAGTTGTAGAAACCATGCTTGGAGCTGAAGCTGCAGTTAAAGTCAAATCTGTTCCATTTTTAATAACACAATATTGCGGAGAATCGAAGACTTGTCAGCAGACTTGCAAAACCAAATTCGAGAGGATTTCGAAATATCTGACAAACTTTGGTCTTTTCAAGTGGATGAATCAACTGACTGATCAGTGGAAAAGCTCAAGTCCTCGCGTTTATTCGGTACATCAGAGAGAATAGATTTGTCAACGAATTTCTATTTTGCAAAGATTTGAATGGTACGACGAGAGGACAAGATATGTTTGAGCTAGTGGATGAAAATGTAGAGCTGTTCAAATTAAATTGGAATAACTGCGTGAGTATCTGCACCGATGGATGCCCATCAATGTTGGGAAAAAGAAGAGGATTTGTAACTCTGGCACGTCAAAAAAATTCGAATATAATTGGTGTTCACAGTATGATTCATAGAGAAGCACTCGTATCAAAGTCCTTGCCTCAAGATCTTCAAATTGTTTTGAATCAAGTCGTCCAGGTTGCTAATTATATCAAGTCTCGACCACTTAAGTCCCGAATTTTCAGTCAACTATGCGATGCGATGGATTCCGAATACAAATGTCTGCTCTTCCATACGGAAGCTCGATGGTTGTCGAACGGAAAAGTTTTGAAACGGCTTGTGCATCTCAGAGTTGAAGTTATTTTGTTTCTTGAGTTTGCAGAACACGGATTTGAATTTGATATACATGACGTGATTTGGTGGTTGAAAGTTCAATTTCTTTCGGATTTCTCTGCAAGGACCAGTCGAGAATATCATCATAACAACATCAAAATTGAAATCGATTGATGGAAAACTAGCAATGCGGAAGGCCAAGATCTTGAAACGGGATTTCGTTTGCTTTCCAACCGTCAACGAATCCCAATCAAGGCTTAAAATTGTCCCACAAATTCTCGCTTCTCTCACTGAACTGAAAAAAGCTCTCCAGCATTACTTTCCGTCACTCTTTCTCGACAAATATGAATGGGTAATAAATCCAATCGCAAACAATAAAGCAACGAATTTAACAAAGGATGAGGAGGAGCAGCTGATTGATTTGCGCAACGATATTTTTTTGTAATCGAAATTTAACGAACTGAAGTTAGATGAATTTTGGCTTTCCTCACAGAAATCACATCCTTTGATAAGCTTAAGAGCAGTTAAAATCCTTTTACCATTTTCTTCGTCATGGCTATGCGAGTTCAGTTTTTCAGCATTGACTGAAATTCTGTCAAAAAAAAGAGAAAGGCTACTGAGAATCGATGATGAAATGCGTATATGCTTATCAAATTTTGAACCACGATTCGAATTGATTTGCTCACGAAAGCAAGCACATCCAACTCATTGATAAAGAATATCTTTCTGTGTTTTAAAAATGAATTTATATTGATAATAAGAGTTATTTTGAAAAATAAATTTGATTTCTGATTCTATTTTTTTTGTCATTTCTTAGAAATTCATACATTGGTGTAAACAGGTGTGTCGCGAAAATTCTTGATTTCTTTTACTGTGTCGTGGGCCAAAAAAGTTTGGGAATCACTGCAATTCAAACTTATACGCGAAAAGAGGACTTCGCGTATACTTCGACACAAATTTATGAACTGTACGGAACACGGTTAAAATTATTGCACAATATTATTTGGCAAATACTTTATCTTTAATCGATATAAGCACCGCATAGACAAGTACCAACATACTTCCATTAATTAATCACATACTTTAGTTTAAAGTAAACGTTTAATTGATGGGTAACTTTTTCGATACTTTTAACGGAAGTTCCTTTAACAGTTTATTGATAAGATTATTATACTAAAAGGAAATGTCCTCTTTTGTATCAATAAATTAACTTAATATCAGGTAAATGTATTAAAATGTTACTTAGAAAAATCTATCATTCTTACATTTTTAATTTTTTTTCTTTCCGAAGTTGGCGCCCCATATGAAATAAAAATTTGATGATAACATAATTGTCATAAAATAAACCAAAATAGAGTATTTTTATTGTGTATTCATGTTGATATTTTTCATGTCATTTTAATGTCAAACCTCAATTTATTCAACATGAATCGAGTTCAATACTTTTAACCAAGAAACGCGTAAGAATGGAATGTCGAGTATTATCGCAACGTTACTTTATATTAATCGGATTTTTTTTAATGATCCGATTTGTGCTGTAGCGGATCTTTTATTGTGGTTTTGTTCGATTTTTTACTTACAAAACATTTACCCTTCTTATAACATCGATCGTGTAAAATATTAATATGATGCATAATCTACGATAATAAACATGCAAGGTGTTCGACGCTTAAACTATACTCATTCAAACCAAATATAGACACAATATCCATATAAGCGCGTAATAGAAAGCACGTTTTGTAATGCGACTCTATGAGTGTTATTATATTGTAATAAATAATAACAACAGCAAAAATGTACGATTATATACGTTTCATATTCATAATGCAATCATTATCATTTTTTAATCTCCATGTAAATTTTATTTTGCATATATTGTTTACACGCATGAGCTTCGACGAAACGCTAAATGCAAATTACGGTCGTGCGATATTAATAAATAAATATTTTTTAATTACAACACTCGTAAATTCGTTCAAGGCGAAATCTCGCGTGATGTATTGCATGTTAGCTCTCCGTGGAGAAAAATCCTCATAACGTCGTTCGGGCCCCAATAAATTGAATATGAATGACACGAAAGCTTTCAGGTGTTCTCGCAGGTGAGCCTGATACCGAGATGGGGTATACGGAAACCGATCCGGCACATGCACGTACGTACACGTGTTCGGGAGTTTAAAGTTTACAACACGACAACTGCTAAGTGGTTGCCTTTGGTGATGCCGCTCATATGTGCGTTTACTGCGAAAGCTCTGCCTGTGCGTCGAATAATGCTTTTAATCACGTTTGCATTTGGAGCGTGTAGCAGAATTAACGATGGAAAGGTAAGGGTTAATTAAAAATATATCTTAAATTTTTTTAAAAGAAAATAAATATTCGTTTCACTTGAAAATTATTACATGGTCTGAAATGCAGAAACAGTTTTTGCTACTTATTTTATAATTAATCATTGAAATTTTTAATATTTAATATTAATAATATTAATATTTGTAGACATTTTAAATTAAATTATGTTACCTAATAAGCAGTTAATAATATGAAAAAATATGTTTTTATTGATGCTAGAATACAAATACGCATCTTATATATACTGTTTTTTAAAAAGCTTTCGACAAAGTTTGTCATAGCGTATTAGTAAAAAAAGCTGTTTGACCTCGGTTGCTCAGATGCTTTAATTCGATTATTTCTGAATTATTTAGGCAATTGTAGACAAATCCTAACCAATGACGTCCGATTATCGAAAGAATATTTTGAGTAACACAGAGTTCATCAATGTTGATGATCTTAATTTAAATAAATAAATATATTAATATTAGATCACGATACGATTGTTATAAGCTTATAGAATATCCGATTTTTATACATTAATTCAATACACCCTTTAACCTAAAACACAACTTAATATGACATATTATTTCTAGCTTGATTAAATGCTTTGCTTTTTCAAAACTTGTTGCTGATACTAGTATTGATAACAAAATATCATTATCATTTTTAAAATAGGCATCAATTTTTTAAAATATGTAAGTTATCGTCAGACAATATACATTAATCACAGATTTTACGTGAAAATGATTGTGTAAAATATACTAGAAATGTCTGTAAAAATCGGAGGTATGTTTTAAATTATTTTGATAACCATAATGTTTTGAATATTTTCAGTTTAAAATATTATATAAAATAAAAATGCAACTGCAAATATCTGGATAATAATTTTCAGAAATTTTTATTTATTTTGCTCCTAAATATTTTTTCTATGTGGTATATTTCTTTCATTATTAATATCTCTATATATACGAAGCATATATAACTTGAATTAAAGCAAAAAATTTTTAGAAGGCTGTTAGAACATCTTTTTGTGTTCTCTTCGTACATCTCAATAATATCTTTGGTAGTGGTTATAAGACTGCAAAAGCTTGTATTATAATGTTAGTTTCTTTCACACCATGTGAAAGTTCAGCTGTAACGTTGTTTATTAATGTTTTAAGACTATTATTTTTCACAAAATAAACTCAATTTTTTTCATATTTATCAAATAAATAGTAATAAAATTTTGTTAGATTCTCGATCTAAATTTTTTTAGGAAATAAAAATAAAATTAATTAATTTTAAGGGAAGCATATGGATATAATATTCAACAAAAAACTGCTATTCAAATACTTATTTATAAACTTTACATTAAAGCTCGCTAATGTATATAAATCTTCATAATGATAAAAGTTATTAATTAAAATTTATTTTCTATTATCTAAAAAAAATGTACATAGTACTTATATTACAATTTTAAAAACGTAAAAATTTCAATTCTAAACATTCATTTTTTCAGATTTTTTAAGATAATAATTTAAATGTGTCTTTTTCAGCTGGTGAAAAAATCTTTACTCATGACTGAGAATCATAATGATGAATATATTACGTGGATTAAACTGTAAGCTTCGAATGTTAAAAAGTCATAGAGCAATAATAATATTTTTGTACTTTCAAGTAAACAAGATAATTAAGATAAGCTGTATATTAATAAATGATAAATCGACAATGTTGTGCCTTTCTTAACGAATGCGATATAAGCAATCGCACAAGAGAGTTGTTAATCATTTTTAAAAATTATTTTTAATAACACAATCCATAAAAACTTCATTAGCGAATATAAATGAAGTCCATATCTTAAATAACATTCGGGGCGTATTGCAATAGCAATTTCTTTGACTTGAAGCGACCGAATCGACCGATAACCGAAATAATTTCAACTCGATGCGATTCTTCTTTAGATAACATTCGTTCGCGATTACGGTTTCGAAGAATTAAAAACTACGCAAATAACAACGAAAAATAATAAATAAATAAATCGGCTGCGTCTCATAAACAAAACGAGAAGAGCTGGTGTGGAAAAAATCTGCCGATTTATGCGCGCATTGAAAGAAATCAATATAGGCTTATGCATATTCAGAGGATACATTATTACCTCTACGGCCCCTCGTGCCCTCGGAGTATCCACAATGGTTATTTATACGCAGTCGGATGTATTTATTAAATCCTGATTAAGGACATAATGTTTTTATTGTCCACCACGCCCGGCGACCGTGATGTACCGGCGCCGGCGACAAAGGAGTGATGATACACGATGGTATTAAAGCGACTTTTTGGTTATTTATGGTTTGGTTGAATAAATATTTTCATAAATAAGTCGGAGCGATGTGACAAAGTGTCGGAATGAAAAGCGTAAATTAATGAGGCGAGTCTTGCGGGTCGACCTAAATGTAATGAATGATCAACATACTTCTACTTCTTAAAAATCTTCGACTTAAAAATACAAATAAATAAATGATGTATTTTTAAATTAATTAAAATTGTATAATAAACCAATAAATGCAAGAATAATCTTAATATTTCAATTAAATAATTTAAGAGATATCAACTCGCGGTAAAGCAGCAAACTCGATTTCGAAAAACATTTTTTTATTATACATACATATAATATATGATACTAATGTATAATAGAGAACTTTATATTATAAACATACAATAAATAAAATAGATTCCACAAAAAGCTAAAAAAATGTTTAATTACTTTATATATTGGAAGTATCTTCAACTGATTTATCAGAATAAATTTTGTACTGTTTCTATGATAAAATTTATTTTTATAATACAGTATCGTCATATTAAATTATTTAAAATATGCTAATATGATAACCTTATATATGTTATGATAATAAAATAAAGATTATCTTATCATAGATATTGGTAAGTAAGACTACCGCCGTTTACCATCGAGCATATTTGCTATATATGCATTAAAATAGCACGACTCGAATAAAGAAGTATACAATACGAATTAAATTGAAAGCGTGCACGCCCGTTCTGTAATAAGAACGCATTAACATACATTAAGAGGAATCGACCCCCAAGGAAAATTTATTGAATCGATGCAATAAATTCACTATTAATATATCGGTCGTGATGAGCCACCCTGTATTGCACGCACGATGCGATGATATATTTCACACCGAGTCTCGTTTTGTGGGAGCTAGCGTGTGTGTAATTTTCAATTGAGAAATCATTACAAGCATCGTTTACTAATTATTATTAATAATATATTTTTATTGACATGTATTATGTATCGTGAGAGGAAGGCGACATAATGGAAATAATTTTCATTAAGTAGTAGAGGAAGAAGATAAATATGTTTTAAGGGCTTAAATTGGCAGTATTGTTACATACAATATTTTTTATGCGGTTTATATTTATTGTAAATTCTCAAAATATATTTTTATTTTAATTTGTTTCTCTTTTCCTTATCGTAAGAATATTTTTTTTATTAATTTAAATGGTAGTCTTTTTATAATCGTAATGGGTGAATGCTTCTTTATTTACTGAATGGTTCACATGAAGCAGAAACCTCAGACTGTCCAAAAATGAACATATTTAATACAATTTTGTAGCTGAAAATTATGAATTAAAGGATATTTTAATTTTATTTACAGGCAGTCCTCGACTTTCGCACAATTCGCTATTTCGCACATTTAAAAAAAAAACAATTTTTAAAAAAAAAAAAAAAAAATATGAACATGAGTGAGAAACGGAAAAACTTGTGTTGATACGACCAAAAATAAATCAAGGACTAATAAGCTTCACACGATTCAAGACAAAGATGGAAATTATTAGACGTTCTGATAACGGTGAATTTTTTGCTTCAATCGGACGTTCGTATGATACAAATAGATCTATGATATGTTCAATTTTGCAAAATAAAAATATATTTAAAGAATACGTTCAAAATTGTGGAAAATAAAGATATATTTCCACAATCTTTAATGCTATGTTTCCAAAAAAACACAGCAAATAAAACATAGATGAAATGGAAAATCTTAGTCATCGTAGATCGATGACCAACATCAAAAAGATGTCCCTCTGAGTATTTTAATTTTTCAAGCAAAAGCTCTTAGTTTGCACAAAGATTGGAAGGATAGAATAAAAAAATATTTTAACACGGTTTTTCAAGCAAGTAACGGTTGGTTTTACAATTTTAAAATGAGGTATTCAATTCATAATATTAAATTTACTGGAGAATCGGCTGATGCGGATAAAGATGCTGCAAAAAAATGTATTTCTTAATTATCCAAAATTATTGAAGATGGAGAATATTAATAAGCCAAATATTTAATGTAGATGAGACAGGTTTATTTTGGAAAACTCTTTAACAATGAAATATATGAATGAAGCTTTCACGCACCTTGACAAATTTTTAAATATTACGAAAGATTGTGATCCCAATGGAGAACGCATATCTCATGTGCATGGGGCGATCAATAAAAACATAGCATGTTATAAAATACTATATGAAGAAAAGAAAAAGAATAGTGGAAAACAGTTAACTGTTGATAACTTTTCAAAGGAAACACCCGCAAACCCCACTTAAACGTGTCTCTTAAGCGCCTCTTAAACGTCTTATATTTACTTGATAAATAAATATTTTAAAATACACACAACTTCAATTTTTTTTACTTCCCCCGACTTTCGTACATTCAACATTTGCACACATTTTCAGGAACTAATTATGTGCGAAAGTCGAGGGCCGCTTGTAATAATATTATTATTTAACAATTTCTTGACGATTTATGATGATGTCCTTTCCTTTCTTTATTTTTCTTTGTCTATTTCTCTATAAACCATGTTTTTTGACACAGGGCGAATATTAGGATGCTTTGGTAGGCATTGCCAAAGTTAAGAAACACTAGCCTAGAATATTTTGACTTGACTCTCAACACGAAACACTGATGATGAATATTTAAAAATACCAAAATTACTAGGGGTAGTCTCTCCAAAGCCGTGCAGTTTTCCACTTGGCACGAGACTTGGGAGCTTCGTAAAGACAATTTCCACCACATTCAGTTCCACATGGCTGCCGTGGTAATTTCTGTTGTGACGTACGACGAACGATGACTAATAAAGTCGGAGCGCATTGTGTCCGTCGGAGGCGCCCGCAGCGGCCGTAAATAATCGTCGGAAGGCTCCTATGAGGTCAACCGGCGAACCTATTAATGTTGATGTATGGCAACATTAATGCACCATCAAGCCATCTATGACCGCGGAGCATTATCGTCCATCTGTAATGGATGAGAAAAATCGGATCGCGTTACACACGAGAAACACATAAATCACGAGGTGCGCGAGCCGCGATATTACTGTATTATGCGTGTAAATGAACTATAGCGCTGACAGGTTGACTTTTTTCCCCTTATCTTTTATTAATATTATATGATTTTTACATAAGCAAGAAGCATAAGAGAGATTTGCAATTTTAATGTGACGCAATTTTGTTTTGATTTAAAACAGACGTGAAATAATTTCAGTTTTTAGTGTCCTAGTTGCATCAAAGTTTAATATTTAACTTAATATTTTTTTTTTTTTGAAACTAAAATTTATTAAAAAATAGCTAAAGCTACAGCTAGTCATGAAAAGTAAAATCATTAAAAACCCTTTGCATTATATGTGTTAATAATAGTTAATTTTTAAAGAACATCTTGCATAACTATATAAACAAATAAAATAAAAAATAATGTAAATTAATTTAAATATGCCAATAAAAAAAATATTTTTAATCAGTGACTTAAAAACTCTAAATCAAACTCAATTAAATATTATTAAATTAAAAAAAATTATGAACATTGTTTATTTTACATATTAAAATTGAAATCACGGTTTTCTTCTCTCATATTTAACAGAATTCAAGATAAAAAATATAATTGTAAATACATTAAAAATAATATATAATTATATTCTAACCGACAGTTTTATAAGCTTATTTTATTTATGATATCTTTCTAAATAGTCCAATGTACATGATGAAAGTAATTATAGTGTATGCACGTTTTCTTTTTTCCCACGAAAGTTTCAACACTTTTCATTCGCCAATCTCTCATCACATCGATGCACTGAACACAACATTTATGTTTTACTGCTAATTAACATCCGCTAAAATATTACCGAAAAAAATGAGCTGCGCAATTAAAGCAATAGAAAACCAAGCATCGTTCACTTACATACTTGCAGTTTCACATCCTCCCTTGAAAAATATGGTTTGCAGGAAGTTTAACCGACGTCAATTTATATAATTATTAACGTTATAATATTTAGACATGATATTTTTTCTACAAACAAGGTGGAAAAAAACGTGTAAACTAATACACAACCACATACCTCATCGCGATCAATCAACGTACACCTTCTGTATTACGAAAATCAAATCGGAAATCACGAACTGGTTCGCATATGTGTGTATATAAAAAAATACACTTTGATATCCCATCAAATTATGGACGTGTGTGCTAAGCGATCGGATAAAATTTAATATCATATTACAAGTTTCGTTACATAAATTCACTTCACAGATAATTTTTACAAGCGGTGTCACGCTTAATGGTCTTATAAATTATACGGCGGCAGTTTTATGACTTTGTATGGGATCTAAACGCATAATGAAAGTGTTGCCTTTTGATGCCTTATTTAGAACTTTGCCTATGATTGACCGTTCCTATAGTGAAAGATAAATTCGCAAGGAGAAATTTTCCTCGATGAGAAAAATTCACACGAGAAAATTGCTCACGCGTGATTTGTGAGACGTCTAATATTCTTATAACTATGACGAATTGCGTTTATCATATACTTTCTGAGAAAATAAGATTCATTACTTTTAAATTATATAAAATAAAATATGCTGAATTTTTTAAATTGACAAAAAATCTGAGCTACTCATTTTTTTCGTATAAAAAATTCAATCTTGAAGACCAGTTTTTTTAATTATCATTATTTTTATGACTATCGATTAAGGTGAGAACTCAATAAATCTGTAGTAGTCAATTGCTATACTTGATAGATAATCTAATTTGTCACGCCTTTCAGTGTATATTACAGGAAATCATTTATTACTTTTTGGCAGTAAAATTCTGTACGCTATTTAATTAACAATTTGTGATAACAAATTAGATGCTATCACATTTGTATTTATGACAGTATAATATGTATATTAGATTGGGAGATAAAGTAAAAATTATTGCATTGCTGCATTATTGCATATTATTGCAAAAATTAATTCGATTGAAATGGTCTGAAATTATTCTAATAAAATATTTTTACCATGCAATATGTGTTTTTTCATATTCAATATTCGAACGTATGCGCATACGAAAGAGCATCGTCGGTACACGACTTCCAAAGCGAAACAACGTTGTTAGCAAAATGTAAATGGGCGGCGACAGGGCTACTTTATAAATCGTCGTTATTATTCAGTAATGGGGCCCGAGGATGGTAGCGGCGGCCGTCTTGTAATATTATTGAATTTACAATGTAAAATAGCGTAATGATATAGACCTTATTGTCTCGACGCAACTTATAATACAACATACATAATAACGATTCCCGCTGACCCGTGGCGAAATTCGCCACCGCATCATCTAATGCGAATTTATTTCGCAAGATAAAACACGTCATTACTCTGCAATAAGTGCTCGTTAATGTTATGACTGCATATATGTATTGCTTTTCATATATATAAAGTTTAATAATATTAATTGAATTTTATGAAAATATATTAGAATCACTAAATGTTCAATTCATAGAAAATCAACATTATGTAATGATAATAATTATTATTAATAATAATAATAATGAAATTATTATTATTGAGTAATATATTGTTCAATTTTTAAAATGCTGCTGTGAATAAATTATATATTTTATTATAATTGTTAACGACCAAAATGTTTTCTATATAGAAAATTTAAGTGATATCAACTAGCGGTCAAGCGGTAAACCTTTATAAAAATACAAATTTGCCTCATGAAACTGATACTAAAAACCAATTCAATATTTATGTGTGTAAATACGATATTAATTTTTATTTTAAAAGCGTACACATGGTATCTTAAATTATATTTTCACTATAAAATTGATCATTCCGCTAATTACGTGTTTCGGTCGGCGCTTTATAGATTGATCGCTTTCGAATCAATTAATACTCGCCAATATGTGGGTCATATCTGACACTGTACCAACCACGGGGGACAGAGATAAATGCCTGGCGTGTTTTTAAGGGTAAAACACACACGCTAATTGATTAAAAGACCAATAATTCATTTTTGTACGCTCGCGTGATTGAATACGTCGAAGGCAAAAAATAAACGATTTTGCTCGAAAACAGCAAATGCTCGTTTATAAATCAATCGATTTTTTTAAAGTTTAAGAAAGCTTTAAGTAAAATAAATAAGTTGCGGTGTCATTTTCCTCTAAAACTAATTATTATTTTCATATATATTTAAAATACAAAATTATTAATAATAAGCCCGATATGATGTTATTTTTTTGTAGTTTAGATCATTTTCGTAACACAACGAGAAGCAAGATTCGAATTTAATTTACTGAAAAAAAATACTTGTGAGCAATATTGTCTATTCCAATGAACTAAATATAATTTATTAAGCAGAATACACGTAAATAAACAAAAAAAAAGTAAAAATATGTGCCATGTTTTTGACATGGTTTTCTTAAATGAGTTGACGCGTCGATTTTTTTTAAAGCTAGTGTTTATATTTAATTTCCCTTAAAAAAAATATATTTATAAATATAAAACACAATAAAAACACTAATTGAGAATACAGTTCCATGGCACATTATTTAGGGGCGCAGATCTTTGGCGACGCGCTATCTAGGCGTGTTATTGTCGATAGGGTGCGGTATAGTGGCATCGTTCTCATAAGGACATGGTGATGACTAGAGTCTCCAATTACTCGAACCATCAACTACTCGAGTATCGAATATTAAAATTTTAAAATACTCGAGAACTCGAGTACTTTCGAGTATTTACTAAATGTACCAAAATAGCTATTATTCAAATTCGTGCACATATAAATAAATAAATAAAATACTTAGTATGTTAATTTTTACAATTATTTTAACTTCACGAACATACTTTTTAAAAACAATAATGCAAAAAGTGTCTCGAATTTAATATTACTGCTAACCTTTGGTTTTATTATTCCCGTTATGGAAAAAACCCTTTCCGTTGCTGTTGATGTTGGTCTTATTGTCATTAACGCGTTGGATAAGGCTTCTAATTTATATCTGTTCGCTTTTTATAGATATAAAATTTTTTGAACTCTCTTTTTATGTTCTCTTCTTTCATTCCCTTCTCTGCTTTTCTCTTATTTCCTTCGACTATTGACAAAATAGCATTTTGTAATTCTTCTTGAATAGATTTTTTTTCTTAACAATATACAATATTCTACTCCTTCTGATTAATGCGAAGAATTTAAATCTATATCCTTCGAAGATGTATTTGGGTGAATCCCTTTCACTCTAGAGCTAAACGGTTCGCAAAGAACTGACTTTACTTTAAATGCCTTTAAAACACACAATTGTTTTGATTTATATTTTAAGCTGAGGGATCAGTGTAAACAATTTACAACACTTTACGCTACAACTGCATAGTCATAAAACCTAAAAAAAATTTTTGTTGATATTTCATATTGTTCATTGCCATAAATTAGATAAGTCGGGACTGTCGAACAGAAAACACAAAAGAAATTTCTCCGTCGTACCCACTAACATAGCCGACGACCGGAACTATGCAACTATGGAACTATGAAAAAATTATACCTGATAGTAACCGCTCTAACTTGGGACTTCGGGCATAAACGCCAAATAAAAGCAAGACGTTAAACTTGTTTCTGAAATATTTCAATTTTTTTTAATTTCGAGTATTAATCGAGTAATTTTCAAAATACTCGATTATCAAGTACTTGAAAAATAGACAAGTATACTCGAGTATCGAGTACTCGATTACTCGAATTGGAGACTCTAGTGATGACTCAATGATTTCTGGTGTAATTTTCGATGAGGGCGTTTAGTCACAGACAAAGACATGACAATGGAGGTCTAAGAAAGCAAGGCTTTTAATCAATTTCAGCAAAAAATTAGAGTGCGCTTTTTGTTCTGCTTGACGACCTAAGAATAACTGTCCTTTCTGGGTCACAACTATTGCTATCCCTGTCGCCAGGCAAAAATAGTGGGGATCTCGGAATAACTCAGAAACGTTAGACAGTGATTACTATATTTCTTAAAAGGATCTTATCAGATAGTCTACCTATAAAGTGGTTCTAAGAAACGTCGTTATCATATTAAGGTGGTAAAGGTCACCACAAAATATACTTTTAAATATTTTTGTTTGTCTTTGAATATTTATTATTTTTCTTGTTCGTGTAGAAGATTAGTTAAAACCAATAATGAGCTATTTAAAATTAATTATTAAACAATTTGTATCATCCAATTCTTCAATAAATTCTGAATTCTAACTAACTAAAATAAATTATATATTTTTTTATGTTGATATAATTATTTTTTGCTAAAAATGAGCCCTAAAAATTAAACCTTGCACAGTATTTTCTTATGTAATTACATATATAACAGCATTTTAAAAAATAAATAAAAAAATAAACTTATTTTTAAAATACACACTGTATCGTTATTATCATTAAATTTATAAAAAAGCTATTTTATGTTCTATTTTTTTATATTGTAGACTCTAAAATTATGTAATATATGAATATGGTTTTATTATTGGTCATAATAGTACCAAATTGAATTTAAAAGTACAGTGGGTGGTCGACATTTCAGTTCCATGACACCCCATTGTGTGATTATGTCACATACATTACAAACCTAAAGTATTACGCCGTCCCTCCTATTCATTGTTGATTTTGTAAGTCACAATAGCTTCTTTAAGCCTCCATTGACAACGACGCAAGATTTTTCTGATTGGACAAAAAGCACAAGGAAAAAGCTTCAACATTATTCGAATACATACATTCGCGAAACGTGAAATATTTTGATTAATATATTGTAATACTTTAACGCAAAACATCACTTTTTAAAAGTTCTCATACATAATGTAGTTAATCGTTAAAGTGTCATATTAACTATCATAATTTTTAATGTCATCATCATCATATGTCCAATCGTTTCTATATGGTTATATAGTTCGTAACCTTGCCGTAAATCTGCACAATAATTCGATGGCCATAAATCGGATATGTGAAAATTATTCACAGCAAATTGGTAACACCCTAGGCGTCCACCATAATCGGGTCGCAAAGAGCGTTGATTAAAAAACAGTTTATCATCGCGGATCGATGAGAAATTCATTTGAAACATTCATCATTCGGTAAAGGATAATTTGGCGCCATCGGTAATTGGCGCTTTGGACTCAGACTACAGGGTTCCCATATATATTTTTTCGGTCCGACAATCAATGGACGCTGATGATCGGATGACGAGATGACAGAGCGATGGTTATCGGATGTCATATTTTTTAACAGATGACAGATATGCTAAAAGTAGTTTCTTGGAAGTCCCTTAATCGATGTGAGTCATGTGCATATTCAATGCTAAAATAATGAGATTTTTTGATACATGTGAAATCAATATGAAAGCTTCAAATGCTATCTTCTCATAACTAGCCTATATATCAAAACATTGTTATTGTAAGCACCGTTTCAAATTTGTGATTGATGAGCACATTCACAAATTTACATAATCGATGTTAGTTGTTAAAATTTACATAAGGAGTGCTGAACAATTGGATGATGTAACTAAAAATGCATTTTATATTAAAAATGATAACATTCGCTCTATTGCAAAAACTATTAATTTTGTAAAATTTATAAAAATAAAATTTACAATAAAACCTTAAGTATTTGTGCGAATACATTTAGTAAAATTTTTTCAACAAATTTATTTGCCACATATATTATGTTTGTGGCAAACAAACTTGTATAGTTTAATGGAGATTTTATTTTATTTTTTATTTATTAAATTTAACTAAATAATAGGAAAAGCGGAAAGTAATGATAATTTTTAAAGGGACGATTTTAAAATTAGTTTGTCGTCGAGTTAACACGTAAGATTTGATCTTATTTTGTAGCTCTATTAGTCTACTTTTGTTAATACTCAGAAGGTTTTTTTTACCCTACAGAAAAAAATGTCAAGGTCAGAAATCGAGGAGACCCATTTGCGTTATTATATGCTATTTTTGTTCGATCAAGGAAAGAAAGCAAAAAAAGCCACTTAGGCGTATTGCATCTTCAAAAATGTTACAGGTGACTTAGAAAATTTAAAAGTGGTGATAGGGGTAGAAAAATGCCCCCAAATCGGGAAGACCTACAAAATTAGACGATGACGTGTTAAAATCAGCAGTGGAAGCGGATCCCCGTAAAACCATCAAAGAATTGTCAGAGGAGCTTGGCTGTCTTTGGACGACCGCTAAAGACCATCAAGCGCATTGGAAAAAAACACAGGCAAGGAATTTGGGTACCGCACGAACTTTCACAAACGGCCATTGAGCAGCGAATTACTCTCTGTTCATCGCTA
Source organism: Plectrocnemia conspersa (assembly GCF_051122295.1). NCBI lineage: Eukaryota > Metazoa > Arthropoda > Insecta > Trichoptera > Polycentropodidae > Plectrocnemia > Plectrocnemia conspersa. The sequence goes on from NW_028277178.1 coordinate 20,370,305, forward strand.
TTGTCTAGGCACGAAACGGCATCATTTCTGAGAAGGATCGTTACAAGCGATGAGAAGTGGATCCTATGCAACAATCCAACAAAAAAAATCAATGGCTTTCTAAAAACAAAGTACCTAAACCCTCATTGACCTTAAAAAAGGTCCTTCTTTGTGTTTGGTGGGACATGATTGGCGTCATCCATTACGAGTTATTAAAACCTGGTCAAACAATTACCGCAGAGGTATACTATGGTCAATTAGTCAGAATGAAAACGGAGCTGTTGAAAAAACGTTCAGTTTTGGTCAACAATCAAAGGCGAATTTTGCAGCACGACAATTCAAGACCACACGCGGCACGGATCACGCAGGAAAAAATCAGGGAGCTTGATTTTGAAGTTTTACAGCATCCCCCATATTCCCCCGATATTACACCCTTTGACTACCATCTTTTCATATCTTTAGAGCATTTCCTTAAAAATAAAATTTTTAATTCATTTGACAGTATCGAAAATCACATAGAATCATTCTTTAACGAAAAACTTGCAGAGTTTTATGAGAAAGGGATTGAAAAGCTGCCTGATCGTTGGAGAAAAGTAATAGAAAACAATGGAAATTATTTTACTGATTAAAATTATATATATATTTTTTTTAATAAATTTTTTGTATGTGAAAAAAAATTATCATTACTTTCCGCTTTTCCATATTTTATCATTTTAACTCTTTATTTGCCATTTACCAATTGTCTAATAACTGTTTTCTCTAAGAGCAATTCAATTAAATATTCAATTGATTACAAAAATATAGAAAATAATAAGTCATACGAACTTTCTATTTAATTTTAGAATCTATTACTATGAATAAGATCGCATTAGGCAGCTTTACAACAAATAATCAAATGACGCAATTTTTCCCTGTCACAGTTTGACTCGAGGACCAAACGGTGATAATACATATTTTTTCACATTATGACATATTGTATGATACACACACGCTGCATAATCGCTCATAATACAGCACTGTGAAAGCGTCGTTGGGAAATTTAATTAAAAGAAATCATTTGTGCGCCGACATTGGCTTTTAATGGCTCATTGTGGCCAGAACGTGCCGGTGCTCAATGACAGCTCCCTATACACAAAATGTGACAAAAGTACTGACACCTATCCGGGGACAGTAGACCACACCGGTGATTGGCTCCATTGATCAATCCTGACTTGACACGACCGGCCGGCTTCTGATGACTTGTCAAATTCAACCGGTGACCCGTTAACCCGTTGACTGCCGGGGGGTCGGTGGAAATATATTAAAAATTAATCGCGTGTGGCCAAAAGGCGGATGCGCGGCGGACAGATCGTTAAGTATTCTTTTTGAGGAAAAATGGACGCTGACAAAAGGTTGTGTTGGGAGACAAAGGTTCAAGCCTAATCTGCTTACGGTAACGGCCGAATTAATATAATTTAATGCGCCCTATAAAACGCGATATTACAAATGAAGTTCACCATAAATCATGCCCTCATCAGACTATATATATATATATATATAGTACTCTTAAGCTCGCCACTACAAATGCTCTCCAGCAGGCACGGATTAGTATTTTATATTTATAATATTATTTTAATTCATAAATCAATTTTGATCGCTGGATTACTTTTATGTGACATAAATAATTAACCAAAATAATGCATTCATAGTAATAAAAATTAAACAGATATTTTAATCGTCATTAAATTTCAATATGAGTTTGTTCAATATCAAAGTCCGCCTCTGATTGAACCTTACCGTCCCTCGCGTTTATTTCATTGTCTTTTTTTATTCTACACTCATTGTTGTTGTTTCTTCGTTTTGTTTTCAGTTCGTGGCGTTAGCCCGTTGTTTACATTATCACAATAATTTATACCTGTCCACTCACCCACTCTGATTCTCATTGTTAGTTTAAGAACAACTCATTGTACGATATAGATTATTATAAGACTCGGTGAAAACCTCTCACAATATAATGTATAGTTTCAAATAAAAATACAGATAATAATAACCTTAAAATAAATTATTTATTTAGTAATAGGTAATAAAATAAATCACTATCATATAATTATTTATATTAGCATTTTATAACAAAAAAATGGGTCAACCGCCTTGCAAGGAACTTATCATTACGAAAAGTACTTTATGCCTTTTTACCCACAACCGCAACACTTTCACAACGAGTGATAAAAACACCCACGAGGCCAAAGGTTAGCAGGGGTCCAAAAATTCGCCGTCTCGCATTGTTCCAGGCTCAATAAATTAATAGTCTCGTAATGCGGCCCGCCGCCGGGGGGGCAAATTGATATCGTCCCGCTCCCTTTGTGCACTTTTGTTATTTAACTTTTTAACCGCCGTATTAAATTACTTAACCGAGGAATTATCATAAATAACCGTTCGCACAAAAGCCCCCTTTTGTGCTGCTTTCGCGTTCGAAAAAAAGAACCGGCGCGTATTTGGTTTCATATTAATTGAATCGTAGTAGGAAATCGCTTCATTATATCTTAAATAAGAATGGCTCGTAATTAATTTATATATGAGAAATAAATATTTATATAAAATAAATAAATGAGCGTTGAAGCTGCGTGTATGTGTTTATAAATATACATCGACGCGCTGATTTATATCGATCGTTGAATTAATTAAAAATAAGTGCACATAAAGAATTTGGTCCAGGCGAACCAAAAAATTCTCCGAGTATACATTTGCATTCCTTTGTGACTATACACCGCCTCATTTGTGTAATGGAACAAAACGCGTTACTTTTCATTCGATTTATTTAACAGCAATATTTCCTTAAAACATATATTAAAAGTATAGCAAAAACGTATAGAACGCAAATAAAATCACATTAAATGTATAATTATAATTATGCATTTGATGAATTACTACATTTTACATATAACATTCGAAGTCATAAAGGCGATAATAAATATTTTTTGTTCTGCGGATTTATTTTTATGTAAAGCAAAGTTATGTTGTGAAACCTATTTTGGTCTTTTAATAGCATTTAATAGCATTTTCAAAGGTAATTTGTCGTAATCTCTGATAGTTACATACAAAATCACTTGTGTGAATTATAAAAACATTTAGCATTTTTGTTTATTGCGCTTTTAACGCGTATGTGTGACGAGTATTTTATCGCGGTTATTGCGTATCTAAATGCTCTTTATACCAGGCTAAATGGCTCTAAATATATAAATAATTTTAATAATTAAGAGTGTCATAAAAACTAATGAATTTGTGTCCCTTGCATTTGTAAAAAAAACTAAGCGGCAATAAAACACTATATTTGTATCATTTTACCGAAAAAATCTTACTAATACAAATATGTAAAGTGCACTTTTAAAGACAGGCATATTCCAAAACATGTCCAGCCTAATACCATATTTGACTTTAGCAGGTGCAAATTCCATTATTACCGAACACTTATCCAAAGTAAAGAAACCTGCTCCATTACATCGAATAATCAAAAACTATTAGATAAAATTTCTTCACAAATTATTCAGATTTAAAAAGACTTGAAACGTTGATCTCTTCCCATTTTCCTAATTGCATATAATTAAATTCATACGTAATTTTACAATAGAGCTTTAATCAAAACCTCCACTTGGACTATCAATTTTCTTTTAACTTAAAATACACTAGAGTTCAACCCTATCAATTGACATTTGATACTACCGGTATTACAAAATGAAATACCGGTAGTACCGGAAAAAACTATTTTTACTCTAATCCGTACGTTTTATTTGCCTAAAATGATATTTCCATGGCTTAGAACTACAATTAGATATAGTTGTAATTTAATTGTAATATGATAAAAATACAATTAAAAATCAAATAAAAAATCTACAAGTCATAGTGTTAATTATGTAAAAATTAAAAGGGATAATGATATAATTGCAATATTTAATATTTATATTGAAATACTAATTTCAGGAGTATTCAAATGCTTAGGTTTTTTTGTCAATCAATAAACATGTTGAAACATGCGAACGGTACTTTTTTTTATTTATTACTAATTAATTAATACCGGTATTTACTGTTTTTCTCTCGGTAGTATTGGCTCCAAGCGGAGCTTTCGTCCAAATGACGTAGATGACCCTTTGAAATCCATAGCAATAATTTGCAATTATTACAGAAAAAAATAGTGTTTCTTTTATATTGAAGAATATATACATATTAAGAGAGGACTGGATAATTACATATACAACATTTTACTTACTAAATTTACAATATAAATATTCAATATGATCTTTATTTTTTGTATATTAAAATATCGATACCTATTGGTGAAAGCAAAATAAAAATAAAAAATATTTTCATGGATAAGTTTTTAAGGATAAACCTTATAAAAGTATAAAACTTGTTTTTCTTTATATGTCTGTGCGCTAAAAGAACAGGGAAGTTAAAAGCTACTGAAAGGAATTAAAGCAAACCCTTTATGATGAAGATGTTAAGAGAATTTTAAAAAAACGAAAAAGCAAAAAATAAATCTTTTTAGGCAAATAAAATGTTTCCTGAAATAATATATGAACATTAATTTTTTTAATCTTCCATCGTCTTTGGAAGATCAGAGTAAGATCAATCGTCTAAGATTTAATTTGTGTATTATTATGTTATACCGTATTAAAAATCTATTTATGAGGAACTGAACAATTAGAATTGGCTTTATACCGTCAGCACTCACACGACTTATCTTTTAGTTTTTAGAATATATTAAATAAATAAACAAGATCAGTAGATAAGTTTGTAGTGATATGAGATGACATAATTTTTTTTTTGGTATTGTCAATATTTGGAAATACCCTATTTGATATTAGGGTGCTTATCTATTGCGATGGATTTACAAAATTTCATTCTGTGATTCATAATATTTCATATGTATGTATACAGATAATCTCAACCCCACAATAGCATCACGATACCATATCGACCCCACCGCGTTATAGGCCGCGTCCAGATCGAAAAACTATGTTCCAGCGTGCTGACCTCTCGCGTTCGGGTCCAAAGAACAGCGGCGATGAGGCCGGTCGGGAATTGTCTCATTTGTAAGTCGCATACACGGTAACGGGGTCAGATGATCTTGCGGCAAAGAGTCGTGATTTGTATTTCGGGGGCCATTGTGCCCCTCGTGAGATCACCGCGCGGCCTTTGTTCGAGGCTCTTTTTTCATTTACCACGTACCGAGAAAAAAAAAAGAAATAAAGAAAGACAATCCTCTCTCTGGAGAATTTCGTAAGCCGCATCGTATTTACATAATACATTTAATTGAAAATTTGAAAACGCTCTCTTCGGGATCCAATTAAAATAGTCTCGGCGTGTTGGAAAATGTACTATATGTACTACATCAGCACACGATTGTAATGTGGAAGAGTGGAAGAAAAATATGAGAGCACGAGCTCTGGGTATCTGACGATGAAGTGGCATTATCATGACAGTTATTTGCGACAGATTTATAAAACGAAAAAGGTGCATTCTCTCGCCATCCACATACCTATATTAATTAATTCATTTACTTATATTATTGAATCATATCGTCAAGTTACTAAAAAATAATGAAACACCTAGTCCTTTTGCGTAGGGTAAAACGCATTGCATATCACGCATCCTCTCCAAACAAAGAGAAGTGTTTATAATTTGGATGCTTACGTCGCAAACTATGACTTTATATTAATTTATTATTTTAATTTAGATAACATTTATCGAATTAAAATATCGCTTTTGAAACGCATTTTCTCCACAATACCTCACATTTTTCACACGCCAAGTCACGTTCTTTAACTTCTTATACAAACACTTTTTCACAAGCGAACTATGTATCTCAGCATCCGAATTCAATAAATAATCCTCGCCGTTTAGTAACGTATTAATTAATTACTGGTCGTGCCTCAGCTTTGATTGAAATCGACTAGCGCGCGATAAATACGGCATAAGCAAATAAATCGATGCCGAGCGATCGAATCGATCGTTAGTCATAATTAGGATTATGGCTGTAGTGTGTATCGTTACTCATATTAAATAGCCAGAGATCACAATGTGTGTATTGTAAAATGTAATATATAGTATGCACATTGGCAGCATCCGCTGCGAATGTTATTGCTAAACATAATCGATGTGAAATGCGATCTCGTTAACCGGCTCCGTGGGTTAACGCTCAAAAGTGCCGACTCTTATTTCTCTATCGTCACATTGAGAGCGAGTGACGGTGCGGATAAAATGTTAAAGAAATAAGCTATTGTGACACCAGCCATCCGTCTCTATTATATATAAAGTTTTTTTATTACTTTTTTATCTTATCATCATCAATGTGTATCAGCAGTTAGTTTGGATTGTATGGATGGATAATAACCACGTAGCTCATGAGTCATGAGATAATATTTGTATTTATTTTTTAATTCATATAAATCCATTTGGATCGGTACAGCAAAGCTTATTAAAAAATGTACTTAATCGAGCGCACGAAAATACCTCAATTTTAAAAGCCCCTTATTACTCATTACACCAAAGCCTCGTCTAACACGATTGATGAATTGTGGCATATTTTTGTACAACACGTTTTATATAACACGGTTTCAGTAAAAAACAACAATTAAAAATTAATTAACATGTTTGATTTATACGCATATGGATCTCGCTACAAGATGAGAATTTAACATTTACACAAGCTTGGAAAAAATTGGTCTCTGCATCCATTAAAGAAATAAATCAATCGACTTAAATTTCTTGCTGGATAAAGCTGTGGCCAGAAGTACTACCTGGAGAAAATGTTGTACCACAAATATAAGATGAATGCCAAAGAGTAATTAGCATTTGTCGTGGTATTAATGGAGAAGGATTTCATGATATGGATGTTCAAGATATCGGAGAAATATTGGAAGATCGTACGTTGAACAAAAAATAATTAGAAGAATAAATGTTAGATGAAACTACCATAGTTAATGACTCAGAAAGCAGTTGCAGCGAAGTAGCTAAATGTTTCACATTAAAAACAATAAATGACGGCTTGGGATTGGCTGATAAATTAGAAAATGATCCTATGACGAAAAGAAGTTTGAAGTTCAAGAGGGGATTACAGCAGATCTTGGCCCCTTATAACGAAATACGTAAAGATTTATATGCTAAAAGTAGACAATCGCTAATTACAGATTATTAAAAGGTTAAATTTAAAAATACTCCAGAGTCCTCTGATAATGAAAACTTACAACCGATCTCTAAAAAGAGTCGAACATATAGAATTTTAAGTGATAGCGATAATAAATGAATAATCTATATGTTACATTTAAAAAAAAATCGATAAATATGAAAATGTATATTTTTTTATTGTTTAATTAAGAAATAAAGGGTATTAACTTATTTATATTTTTTCTTGGAACGCAAACCCTATTTTTGTATGAACTTCAAACCTCGTATAACACGGCGTTTTTGTGGAACCATATGACCGTGTTATACGAGGCCTGGGTGTATATGTATACAAGTAAACATTTTAATTTTATAAAAAATAACAAAAAATTTTAACGATGTATGTATATATATATTAATATATCGTAAAGATACATTTATACTAATTAAAATATATATTAAGCAAAAAATATTTTTTTATATATTTCTTACTCAATAAATAATCATGCGTATAAAATGTTTATTAGATATATATGCTTAGAGACGTATTATATAACTATATTATAAGTAAACATTTTTTAATGATATGTTAAAAAAAATGACGTGTATCAAAATTTTAGATTGATAGTATTCTTTTCATATAGAACGGAAATTAACTGTTAAGCAATAATTAGTTTTTTTAACATCTCTTTTCATATTACATTAACGTGTTATTAGACACCTTTTACTATTTTTTATTATTTGTTTAATAAAGATCTAAACGGATTTGAGTAAAAAATCGATTGACTTATGATTTTTATAGTTTTTTTTTTTTATTTTTTGAACTAATGATTTTGTAACATAATAAAATTAATTATTATTAATATAACGTGTTTGTTTCTTGCACATATACATACAAAGTAAGAGCGATTTTTTTAAATGAGAATATTTATTATTTTTTTATTAAAAAATTAACCATAATGATTATTAAAATTAAAAAAAATTAACATAATGTCATGATCACCGTTATGCAAACAATAATTACTCTATAAAATATTTTTAAAATAACAATTATGGTTGACACCTAAAATAGATGATCACCATTTCACATATTTTTTCCAGCACCTCATGCTGAACGGAAGTTCTCAAGCGATTTAGCTGCGACGGGTAAGAATAAGGGACGCAATCGCGACTCTCTATGGCACTTAAAAGCTCGCAGCTAAAAGTCGCCGAAACTAATACTTGAAAGACCTGTGCTCAATTCCATAAGGACCCTAGTGTTATTCTATTTCTATCGTGTCTGGGAGATTAGATTTAGTCAATATTATATAATTATATTTACGATCGATCATCACAATTTTTTCTTTTGATTTTACTAATATCACAGATGTATAAATAAATAAAAATTAAAGTTTAATAGCAGTTAAATCCATATTTTTATAAAGGACAGGAATAACATAACCTTTACTATTTTATGATATATTTATAAATAAAGTATTGTTTACCCTTTATTACAAATTTATGAAAAAGAACAAGATGTTCATCTAGAATCATGTTAATTATGAGGCTCAACACATTTTTTCCATGAATTATATACTTGACTTGTTTTTTATTTAGTACTGATAATATATTCCAGCAATGAAAATAATACGTACAAAAATATAAGTTACCCTATTTTTGCTTTTGGATATTTACATAAAACTAATGAAAGGTCAAAGGTGCTGGCATATATTTATTATTAACGTTGAACTCATATCTTCATCAAAGCCAAATTATTGAAAATTTAATTTAAAACATATTGACAACAAACTAAAACATACTAATTTGTATACCAATGAGGGGATTAACAATATTTTTTTACATACCTTGTCAATATTCAAATGTCCAATGTCATTACTTAACACAATGGAAATAAATTATTAATTAAGTATGTTTTAATGTTGTCCTTAAACTAGTAATAATTACTGTTAATCGTTGATTTGATTGGTTTTAAATTGATTTTTTAACGGAAACGATACAAACATTATTATACAACATAAGCGACTTCATCACTGCTATGCTTTGCAAAAAAACACGTTTTTTCTATTTATATTTATTCAGCGTTAGAGCAGGTAGCGTTGATGAACAAGTTTTTAATCGGGCAATAGCGGTTTTAGAGTCGATTTTCCCACAGAATGATTACTTTTTTTAATTCGCTCTGTTAACACAGTTCACATGAGGCGGGGGAATCGAACCCAGGGCCGTCAGGCGACAGCCAATCGCTAAACTCAATTACCACTATGGACGGTATGATTTCATCGATCGTCGATTGAATGCTGATCAACGGTTTTGCATCTCCCTCGGAGAAAAAGGAATTATTGAATGAACGGTTAACATCAATGAAGATTTTCTTATTAAGGAAAAGTACTGCAATGCACTAACGAATTTAAATTAGCTACCATATTAATATGTGCATATATAATGACATTTATTGAGGATAGTTAGTAGAATTTTATTTTATATACACAAAGTTTTTTTATAAAAAAAAAACGGTTTTTAAATTTATCGTACAATTTCTACAATAAAAAATATACGGTGTACACAAATAAATCAATCAGTTATATGGGATACTTTTAGAAAGTCTTCAGTGACTAGATTTTACAAACGATTATTAGTGATCTTAACACCTATTTATTTTTTGTTACTAATATATTGAAAAAAGGGTTTAAAAAACAAGCTTTTTGCCCTAATATCATATGAACAAATCTAGTTTAGAAATTAAAGTAAAAATTAAGTTAATTTTATCCGAATTTCTAGGTCATTGCCTATTTATCTATAGACGAGAAAAAGGAGGATGTAAATTATATATAAATTAACATCAGGCATTTTTACTTTTACTGCTTTTATGAGTTACGCCATGCTATGCAATATATCACACACTATAAAGACTTTCCATTGACAATTAAATGAATAACACAACTCATTATGAAAATGCCGAATGTAAATTTTATGCCAAAGCTCATTATTTTACAGTTTTTGCAGCTTTATAAACCGAACAGTAAAGATGTTAATATACATGTGTTTTTGAGTTTAAGTTAAATTAAAATTCAAACGCTTGAAGTATAGATTAATTTATAATTTATATAAATTAATCTAAGCTATATTTTAGATTAATATATAGTTTATTAATGAAAAAATAATATATGTTTAATTAATTTATAGTATAGATTAATTTATGATTTAGTTTAATTAGCTTAGAAAAATCTTCAAAAAAATTTGTACATATACTAAAAATATATAAGGCAGGAGCTTATTTATTTTTATACATCAAAAATATCAAAAGCTTTATTAGGTCCTATCAAAATTTTAAATAAGTTTATGGATTTTTATTATTTTCAATATAAACGATTTCTGGCTTACATAATATTGTTGCATTTTTTTTCATTAAATAAACCATAAAAAAATTACATATTCAAATAAAATGGGATAGTATTAATCGCTATTAATTTTAAGAGTGTTATTATAATAATCTTTGTAAATATATAGGGATTGCAATTTATAAATACCAAAATTCAACAAAAGCTCATTACGCGGCGCGCACGTCCGCCCAAAGCTCGGCCGATCACAATTTTCGAAAGTTCAATCTACAATAAACTTTGATTGGTTCCAATTAAAATTCATACCGTCGTTAATACAGCTGCGAATCGGAAATTGAGCAACACTGATTGTTATTTCGCACACGAATCCTCAAATGGGTCTGGCGGTACTCGCGAGGAGGACAACGACGAGAAAGAACAAATGTCAATGAGAATCGCGATTTTTTCACGACTTTCACCCGCTTCGATATTTGCAACATTGTGTTTTATTTTGCACGTGTCTCTTTTAAATTTATTATTATCGTTAAACTCCTCTTTTGGATATGTACGTCGAAGGCATTCTCGGAGTTTGTTATGACGTATGAAAATTTGCGTAATTATCGAACACCTTTTTTGAATAGCCTCTAACGGGGACAGTTGCTTGCCTTGCGATCCTAGTTTTTTCCATCTCACAATTAAAATCGACCGTTATGCATATCGAATCGAGTGTGTAACGCATGATATGTGATAATGATACAAGATGCTGAAATATGAAAAACCATAATCATCCCTATTTATTACTCAATTATACATATATGTATATTTAGGAAGAAGAGTTTTTGCTATATATTTGCTTTAACATATATTTTAGCAGAATTTGTTCTGAATTGTGAAGTACAATTTTTTTTAATTTTACAGCATAATCAATTTTAACATTATTTTTTAAAAATTAACAGGATGGTATATGATAAACTATATTAGATAAGAAACCCTTTTCGGGAAACGTAAAATATGTAAGACGATTTATTTTCATCGTTTAAGTGAATTACATAAAACTTGCTGGCTTCCTTTAATTATCAATTTAAATCTAGTTGTAAAAATGCTGAAAGTTAAAAGTCAAAAATATTAGACTTCAAATCAAATACTTCAAAATCTTAAAATATTAAATAATATTTTCAAAGTAACTGGATTGCTTTAAAGTAAGAGCTTTTATGCAGTTTCGTAACTAAACTATAAATTTACTGGAGCATAGACAAGGTTTTTTTCATAAAACATTGTATAAAAAAAACCTATTAATATTATCTCTGTATTATGACTAATTTTATACGGGAATCTCTGAAGAAATAAAATTTCTTAATATGAGAAACATATAATTATTTCTTTTTGCTATTTATTTTACATCTTTCTTCCCAGAAAGTTCCTCGGTTTATGTTTGTCTTCAAATTAGCGTTCTCTTATTTCAAACTAAACGGGGCCTCATTAAACTGAAAACACGATTTGCTAGCCACAATAACTTCTCACAACCTTGTCGATTTGTCGATTTCGACTTGTCGCAGCCTCCACGCGAAACTGTTACGTATTCGCCTGGTGATCTGTGGCGCATACTAAACAGAAACTCAATACGCAACGAAAGCTCTTTAAATGATTCATTGGGCAAGTCCTGGTCAATTATTACCATTTTCTTGCACACTCACATGCGTGTGTTTACTCACGTAAACACGTATGTGTGTATTGAAGAATGTCTCGTACAAATCCCCGTTTCGAGATGACCATCTAACAAAAAGTTCACGGACCGCATTCGTTTCTGGAGCGTGCCTTGAATTTATATTTTCATCTGTGCAATGTGTATTGTTATGTTGGTTCAATACAATCAAACCTAAATTAAAATAATAAGATATAATTAAATAAATTTGCCCTACAAATTCCAAAATATGTTTTATCAATCAAAGCAATCATATTAAAAAACGATTAACTTAAAAAAACATCTGCAATATTTATAACCTTATTGGGAAATAAATATTCACATTAAAATTCAGTGCTAATATGTTCAAACATAAATAAAGTATCATCATTGCGGTAAAAAACATTTTACTCTTAATTTAATAATCACGAAATAATATAAAAAAAAACAGAATTAAAGTAAATAATTCCCCCGACCTTTCTAGGTAAAAATTGCCACATTGAATCCAGAAGCTGTATTTATTTAATATTATTTGACTTGATAGTATCTACACCATCACTTTTAATTCCAATCCCTAATCAAGATTCTAATTCCTAATTAACAATAGCCACGTCTTATATGAGCGGTCTCTAATGTTACACCGAGACACGTTAATTTGCTTATATAAAGATCTAATCTTGGTGCATATTTGTGTAACAAACAAACACCGACTTCCTAAGATGAATCTGAAAAACGGCAGGCGAGGCGATCTCGATCTCGACTCGGCTACTGTGTTTTCCTCGCTTATCGTTTTGGGAGCATTATTTCGAGTTTGATTTATTAGTTCGTTTCTTGGTGGACAGGTGAGTGCTCCGTGTGCCGTGGCAGGTATCGAAATATCTGCTCAGGCATCTTGTACTCGACAAGAAACGGTAAGACCGATATCCACTTGTCGTCGGCATTGTGCGAGCCAGCTTTTTATCGAGTGGTATTTCCGTATAAGATATTATTTCATCATGGCTCCTTCGCGAAAAAAATCAAACGCCGAATAATAGCGCTCTTTGGAATGTTTCGTAATTTGTTAAACGGTGTTTAAAACCCATTAGTTTTTTTTAAATATATGAATAATAATAACCTGAAATTGTATCAGTTGGTACACCCAAATGATAGTAAAAAATATAGGATAAAAACATTAAAGTATAAAAATATGAATATGAATTTTACGGAACGCAGATAATTGTAACTAGATAATATGAAATTTTTATAAACAAATTTCAGATTTATCTATGTACGTAATTTTAGTGATATTTAAAGCTTGAATCATTTTTAGTAATTTGTATAAGTAAACTACTATAAAATGTATTTTTTATTCAAAATGAATGTATATGCATTTTATTAGTTATATGTTAAGGCGGCCCTCGACTTTCGAACGTTTGACTTTCGCACAATTCGCTATTTCGCACATTTAAAAATAAAACAATTTTTTTTTAATTTTTTTTTTTTTAAAACGTACTGATAGCGGTGAATCTTTTGCTTCAATCGGACGTTCGTATGATACAAACAGGTCTACAATATGTTTAATTTTGCAAAATAAAAATATATTTAAAGAATACGTTCAAAATTGTGGAAAATAAAGATATATTACCACAATTTTAATGCTATGTTTCCAAAAAAACACAGCAAAAAAAACATGGATGAAATGGAAAATCTTTGTCATCGTAGATCGATGACCAACATCAAAAAGATGTCCCCTGAGTATTTCAATTATTCAAGCAAAAGCTCTTAGTTTGCACAAAGATTGGAAGGATAGATTAAAAAAATATTTTAACACGGTTTTTCAAGCAAGTAACGGTTGGTTTTACAATTTTAAAATGAGGTATTCAATTCATAATATTAAATTTACTGGAGAATCAGCTGATGCGGATAAAGATGCTGCAAAAGAATTTATTTCCTAATTATCCAAAATTATTGAAGATGGAGAATATTCCTCTAGCCAAATATTTAATGTAGATGAGACAGGTTTATTTTGGAAAACTCTTTACCAATGAAAAATATGAATGAAGCTTTCACGCACCTTGACAAATTTTTAAATATTACGGAAGATTATGATCCCAATGGAGAACGCATATCTCAAGTGCATGGGGCGATCAATAAAAACATAGCATGTTATAAAATACTATTTTAAGAACAAGAATAGTGGAAAACAGTTAGCTCTTGATAACTTTTCAAAGGAAACACCCGCAAACCCCACTTAAACGTGTCTCTTAAACGCCTCTTAAACATATTATATTTACTTGATAAATAAATATTTTAAAATACATACAATTTCAATTTTTTTTACTTCCCTCGACTTTCGTACATTCAACATTCGCACACATTTTCAGGAACCAATTATGTGCGAAAGTCGAGGGCCGCCTGTATAGTGATTTTAAATTACTATATTAGCTATAGAGATTCAGTAAACATACAGTGTATAGTATGTTTTTTTAACTAATGCATTAAACAACATATCGTATAGCCTGCATCTATATATTTTTTAAATATCTCTGATGTAAAAAATTCACGTATTTAAATCATTAGTAACGCAGCAAAAATCCCTAAAATGTTTTTTTTTGTAATCAATGTATCTTTCTCGATAGGAATTTATAAATAAACAAATATCACTTTCCAAAAAACATTATTTTGATGGAAATATTTGTAGCATTAGTTCTTTGTCTAATAAAATTGATTATATCCTATATTTTTTTAAATAATAAAGTAAATAGAATTTTATCTCTACGAACATTAACTTTTATTTTAATAAATTTAAAAATATAATGGAGAATTTATGTTATGTAAATCTCAAGATTTTTACATTAATTTTTGTTCTAAATATTTTCTGTGCTTTGATATTTCTCCGAAAATCTGAAATTCCAGAAGGAAATTAAAAAGCAAGACACTTTAGCAATAAGTTGTAGTGTTTTCGGTTTTCAAAATTTCATAAAATTTTAATAACGTAACTAATAACACGTCACACATACCGTGAAAATTTTAATACCAAAAATTGTATAACGAAAGAATATAATATCTGTTCAATAATTACATATGATAAAATTCATCATAGATGCTAAAATCCTAAAATATATAAAAATGAAAAGAAAATATTGGGTTTTTTTAAGAAATAGTCTGAAAAATGCAGAAAAAATATTTCTTAGTTTTTTTTGTAATTAAGTCTTAATTTTTTTTTTAAATTACGTTGTTTTTAACTCATTCAAGCTAAAATAGATTTAAATAGAGGTGAGATAAATGTGATATTATGCAAGAAAAGGAAATCAAAATTGTAGAATTGAAAAAATAAATGATAAAGATACGTGTCTCTATACATAGTTATTATTTTGATAAAAAAAATTAAAACAGTAATTCTATAGACTATAAATCGAATGATAATTATTTATTATAATAATAAGTTATTAAATGCTAATATAATTTATTGTTTCTGTTTTTATGTTATTAGCATAAAATGCTGAAAAAGAATAAATTGTTTTACTTAACATTATTTCACATTATAAATTATGACAGTTTAAAAATAGTATCACTCTTCATATTTAATTTTGGCAGTAATAATTTTAAAGATATATTTTTTAATTGTTTTAATTTTGCTATGTTATTCCTAATACACATAAAATTATTTTATAATATTAACAAGCTAAATCTCAGGAATTGAAATTAACAAATCATTAAAAACATTTTAGCCTTAAATATATTAAATTCTACTTTTATTTTGGTAGCAAACTAAATTACTCTTTTAATAGTATATTAATTTTTTTATTACAATAAAAAATGTCTAAAATATAGAATATATTAAAATTATGTTTAAGAAAATAAAAATATATATTATCAGCGCGATAGACAGCAAAATCTGAGAAATCTGGATTTGAATTCCATATGGACCCTATTTTTTTTAATTACTACAGTGATTATTATATATTTTGTAGCAGCACACAACACCAAGAGACACGCCAGACACGCGTCCGAAGTAACGCGAACTGTGTCTATTGAACCTAGGAGCAATGTACAAGAATGCAGCATTCTTCCTACCTGTGGATATACGGGTTACGCACACGACGTGATTGCCCTGATCGAATTCTGATCGATCTTTACAGATTAGTTTTTTTTTAATTTTTTTAATTTTGCGGATGAATATCGTGAGAAATAATTGAAATTAAATCGATGGTCTCTATATTATATATAAACTAGATGTTAGTTTATAATCTATAAAACACATTATAGTTGCTGATTTAATTTACCCCATTGTAACGCATTGGTCTCACGTCAGTTATGTCACAAAGATATATATGCAATAAATAAATAAATAGTATAATATAGGAAACCACTGTTAGTTTTTCTCTAAAAAGTAAATAAGCTTAAGAATTTTTATCAATACTCTTAGTGCCTTAAAAATATATCCTAATATGTGTAATGACATAAAACATATTGTTTTTATTAAAAAACAAACTTCACATAGACGACGTAATTATTCCAATTGATTTCTACCGACCTTCCAGGACGTGCGCTGAACGACAATTCAAGGAGTAACGTCCGCGCCTTTAACGAACGACTTTTTTATTATTTTGCACAACGCGAAAATCGCTAAAATAATATTGTAATTATATGCGTTAATATAATAAATCCTTTACCCGAAAGAATTATTATTGTATATGCACAAGGATACACAACAAGAAATTTAACAGACCAATATGGAATCTCAGTATTTAAAATAATACCGCTTAACCTTTTTCTGACGTGATACAATTCAATAAAAATCTTAAAATATTATCCCAATTTTAATAAAAAATATTTATTAATAACATACCGAGCTACCGGTCTTAATAAAATACACACAAAAGATTCGGCTGAACGATAAGCCAGCGAATGAATTTCTAAAGCACAAAAACGTTTCAGAATCGCTGGTTTTAGATTCGACGCTTTGATTAATCGGGTCTGAGAATGTCACATATATAAATAGGTCGTCTAATGATAGGCGATCTTCAATTAAACAAATATATTGATGGGCGATTGAAATGTTGAATATGTCGGAAAATGAATGGAACGCTTGCGATCGAGCACGATAAGCCTGCTTTTAGGAATACATTAACTAAGGACAGTAATAATGTATGTGTATTAATTTAATGACTATAATATTAAGGGATACGTTTTTTATGAGACATTTTTTTTATTGACATTATCGCGATCGGAATTCATAAAAAATACACGTCTCTACTGTCATGTTTTAATCCATGTTAATTTAAATCAATAGTTGTTACTAGGTACTTACAAATGTATTTATAATATAAATATTCGCAACATATACTTTTTAATTTAATTTATATTATAATCACGTCTTACTAAACACTCATAAAGTAATTAAAGTTTAACAGAATATTTAAACAGATACGCTAATATTTTAGCTTTATTTTTATATACAAATTTCACAGCCCTGGCACAATATAGAATCTAACTAATACAGAATAATTAATTTTTGACAATTGTAAAGACGCCCGAAATGTTTAATTACCATAACACATGTGTGCGTCTATACGTTATAATAGATTCTTTCGATCCAAGAACGCAGATAGAGATAGAGACGCGTGAAGATAGAATACGAAAGACGTTCCGTTAGCTAAGGAATGACGGAGGCAAAGACGCCGAAACGTCGAGAGAGATCTCGAAGCGACGATTGCGGTGATCAGATAAGAGTCGGTGTCGGTGCCATTAGTCGCCGAGGGTTTCCTGATTTCCCTCGACCGATCACAATCGAGGATTAATTTGAAAATCCCTACCTATTCACGCTTTAATTACACGGTGGCGCGTGTCAAATGCCTCAACCGGCTTGCCATGTAGTACATAGTCGGATACGAGTAGACAAGGAAAGCTTGACAACTGTAAAAGACGCAGCATCAACGTGTGTCCTTTCACAATTTAATGTAATTATAACGAAGTGTACTCGCGGATAGATTATTTGATACCATAATTGAAATAATAAAAGTCCAATGTGTGTATGTAACAGAGTCATCGATTTCAACAATCATATTTAATCCTATACATAAATAGAATAAATATTGAGCTTAAGTATTATATATTAGATCGATGATGAAAACACAGAGAGTCTTCAGTTAATTTTGATTATTTCATACACATTGAAAAATCTACGAAAAGTATAAAAAAAACAGAAGATTTATATTATTTTTAGAATTAAAACTAATCCCATATATATAAGTATAAATGAATTGCTGTAGATAATGTTGTATTTTATAAAAACAACTGTTTAAAATCTGCACTAAAAAATATGTAATAATTAATTTAAATAAACTTAAAAATAATTTATTAAATATATGCATGTTTCTTTCTTACTTATATTAATATCTAGAAAGCGTATAAACTTTAAAGCTTTAACTAAGTGACATCATGAACGTTTGTATATCAGATAACGACATATCGCATTTAAACTTTCCATTGAATCGGATTATGTTTTCATGCATTGTCTCGACATGTGTGTTCCATTTAACAATGGTGTTGAACTTTTCGCGACTGGCCGAGGTGAAATTTTGCCAATCGGTTAACACAAATCATCGTCAGGTATCATAAATTTAAAGCTTTCTTGTATTTAAATACAAACTTGTGTGTTTTAAAACGTTTTTTGAAATACAAATTTTAATTAATAAATCTTGTAATAAAAATATCAATATTTTTGAGAAAGATTGTATTGATATTGATTTATATATAACTGATATTAAAGATTAAAGATAAAGAAAATTATTTTTTAGTTAAATGAATTATACGGATCAAAAATAAGTTTCTCGACTCCAAAAGTAACTAATATGCTTGTATGTGTATAATTATATTATTTATATATTTTTTTAGATTTTAGCTTAAATAACAAGGAAAAAGAGAAATATATATGCTTGATTTTCTAGTCTCTAATTATAGGATAAACAACACTTAGTTGGTGAAAATACTGATGATTTTAAAATCAAACCACTTACATTACTAGTGGTCTTAAAGGATATTTTCAAAATATTGCTAATGAATAGTTTCATTACCATTTAATGAAAGAAATATTGCAAATATCTTGATCATTAATTAGGCTAATGTGTTAGGTTATAACACATACATTTAAAAAGTATTATATATAAGCAAAACTACAATTTGTTAATGCAATTTTAGAAAGAGTATGACATTTATGAAGCTGTTGAAAATTGCTAATGTTTAGCGTGAAATTTTAATTACTAAAATATGCATAGATTAATATGATTAATGCATAGATTAATATGTAATATGTATGTAAATCAAAAAAGTTTACGTCACTATTAGAAAACTATTAAAAATGTCCAAATAAGTAGATCTGATTCTGAAATAAGAAGTTTTAGTTTTCAATGAAAATATTCAACGAAGTTCTGATGAAATTTGAAAACCGGAGAAAAGAAAACTGTTTTTCTAAAAAACAGCAAAACTGTTTCTGAAAAATAAGCAGCCAAGGATTTTTTTAAACAAGAAGTTGGTTTAATGATGAAGAAGAAGCCAAGAACATGGCTTAATATTTAAATATGAAATATGATGATATGAAAAAATGGCGAAAGCAGTAACTAGTGCTATTGCATGCAATATATTAATTTATGAAAAAAGTAAATGGATACAAAGTTGACACTATATATTATATAATAAAGTATAAACTATATATTTTAATTGGTAGCTTGTACTAAAATGTATGTACTTACATTTTTATAAATAAAGGATATGTATTTTTATAAATAAAGGATATGTAAGTATGAACATTTTATTTTGACCTGTGATTTTAACGAAAGCGAAAGGTGTATTGTAACGATTATTTCTCAAATTTAAGTTTTTTCGACTTTACATACACAATTTATCATCAATAATTTTATTATATAATATAAAAACCCTTTACTTTATCTGTATCTATGTTACAAGAATTATTATTATTCTGCATATTGAATTAATAAATTTGAAACACTTTGAATAAAATGTGCTTAAAAATCTGAGTGAAATTTCACAAAAAAATACCGTTAATAAATATTTGTAAAAAAAGTTTAAGTACAGGAGAGTAATGTTATCAGTCACTTTCAGCTTTAAAGCACAATTAAACTTTGCTATGGATAATATTATATTTCGGTCAATCATAAAAATGAAATTAAAACTATATATTTATTTTATTTTATTTTATTAATTTATTTAGCTTAATAGCTAATCTTTACATCTAACAAATTTAGTAAACATATATAAAAATATATAAAAAATTCATAACAGAAAGAAAAAATAAAAATATACAATAATAAAGTCTTAATATTATAATTTATTTCTATATGTACGAAGGTGTTTTTTTATTCCATTTATGAAACCCGTTATATTTTTGCTGTTTCGGATTTCTCTTGGAAGACTATTATATAAATCAAAACCTTCGTACATAATTCCCCTAGCCGTACTCGTTTTCTTATACTTAATTATCTTTAAATTTTCTCTATTTCTAGTATTATATTTATGTACATCTTTATTTCTTATTAAATACTTATTAAAATATTCTGGTAACATATTATTTTCTAACTTATATATAAATACTAAAACATTCATACTCGATATTTCTTGAACATTCAACCATTCTAATCTATCAATCATACTTTTACAATTAGTTAATCTATTTTTATTTAATATTACTCTCATTGCCCTATTTTGTAATTTTTGCAACATTTGTTTGTCTAATTTATTTAACATATTTAATAGTGTTGCACAATAATTAAAATGGGGCAATATTATACTATTGTAAATTATTTTTTTTTGTATTTATACTTAATATATTTCTTAATCTAGATAATAAACCTATTTTTCTACTAATTTTTTTTAATATGTAACAATGTTTAATATGTAATATGTACAATGTTCTTTAAAATTTAATTTTGTATCAACAATTACTCCTAAATATTTTATATTATCCACTATTTCTATACTAGAGTTATTTATTACTATTTTGGTACAATTATCTAACACATTTTTATAATTAATAAACATACATTTAGTTTTATTCTCATTTAATTTAAGTACATTATTATTTAACCATATTTCTAATATACTTAATTCATTATTTAATTTATTTACAATTTCTTTAATGTTATCACCTATGCAATACATTAATGTGTCATCCGCAAATAGATGAATTTTACATTTTTTCACGTTATTAACTATATCATTAATATACAAAACAAATAACAATGGTCCCAATTTAGACCCTTGTGGTACTCCATAAGACACTAATTTCTCTTCAGAATATACATTATTTATTTTAACTTTTTGTTTTCTTTTATATAAGTAATTATTAAACCATCTTAAAACTATATCACTTATACCTATACTCTCCAATTTCTTTAACATTATTTTTCTGTCTATTGTTTCGAAGGCTCTCTTGAAATCCAAGAAAACTGCTCCAATGATTTTGTTTGTATCCTTAGCCAACAGCCAATCATTTATCACTACTTGTAATGCAGTTTCAGTGGAATGCTTTTCTCTGAATCCCGATTGTTGTTCACATATTATGTTTTGAGAAGTAATAAATTCCTTTAATTGTTTGATTACTACTTTTTCTATTATTTTTTCTATACACGGTAGCATGTTGATTGGTCTCATTTCTTCAACTTTTTTACTCTTTTTTATTTTAGGTATAGGTACAATAGTAGCAATCTTCAGGCATTTCTCTAGGAGAGTGCTTTATTTATTAAATAATTTAATTTAGTTCCTATTATTTCCCATGTTTCTTTAATTATATTTATATCTAGTTCATCAGTACTAGTTCCTTTTTTAAATTTACATATTATGTTATGAATTTCATTTAATGATACTGATTTAAATTTACTAAATTTTACAATTATTGCTTTATTATTATATTGTACTAAATTACTAATCCTTGGTATTGAATTCACAATTTCTTCTATGCTCTCAATGTAATATGTATTCATTTTTTCTGCTATTATATTAGGATCTTGATATATATTTCCATTAATTTCCATTTTTATTATGTCGTTTTTCTGAGTTGGATTAATTAATTGGTTTATTGATTTCCACATCTTATTTGGATCATTTTGTATTTCATCTATCAATTTTTCATACCATTTCTTTTTAGCCATTCTTAATACTTTGACTGCCATATTTCTACATTGTGTGTATGTTTTCCATTTTTCATTAAAGACTTTATATTCTATTAGTTCTGTTTTTAATATTTGAAAAATTTTGTATGACTCATCTCTTTTCTTTATAGCATTTTTAACATCATCATTAAACCACGGTTTTGGGTTGTAACGATATTCCTTTTTAAAATTATATTGACTTTTTATTTTACAATCTACTATATTCTTATAAATTTTGTTCCATATCATGTTAACATCCATATTATCTACATTCCAGTCACATTTTTGTAATTCTAATCTTAATTTATTAAAATTAATTTTTTTAATTATATCAATTTTTTTTGTTTTTTGAACCTTAAGTTTATTATGTTTTTCTATATAAATATATACAATAGAATGGTCAGTTATTCTTGGAGTTGATTTTACTTTACAATAAATTCTTTTGTTGTTGGTAAATACCAAATCTATTAATGTGCTCGATCTATTATTTGTCCTTGTATTTTCTTTTACACATTGTCTTAAACCAAATATATTTGATATTTTTTCTAATTTTGATGTGTAAAAATCTTCACATTTGTTCCAATTAAAATTCCAATCTCCAATTAAAACAGTATTAATTATTATTAATTATTTAGCTGTGTTATTGAGCAATAAATTTGATTTTAAGATGTGTAACATTTATTGTTGCTATATCTGTATAATAAACCATAAAATTAAATTCTAAGTTGTCTGTTACAGACTGTTTTAATACAAAATTTAATCGATCTTATAATTAACTATCTACCCACTTAAAATATGCATATATCTTACACATTTTATATATATTCATTGATAACAAACGTTTATCAGTGATATTTAAAGTGTATTTTAGATATGCATTCATAAGTAAAAATATATTTCAACATACATTATATCAACAATATGAAGCAGGTGTAAAAATTACTTTTAATATATTACACATTAAATTAACGACACAATTTCAGAACACGACCGACCCCGCGCAATAAAAGTTTACGATAAAACCTATATTAATTACCGAATGTTTATCTCGAGTCTTTAGCACAGTTTAAAGGCATTATCGTGAGTTTTGACCGTCGATTTTTTCGACCCATTGCAATTCTCTTTTTATCCCCATGCGAATATTGACTTCCATTTGTTTACGATCGTTTGGCAATAATTACAGGGCAGTTAATCGCACTGCGTACCTGTCGCGGTTGTAATTAAACCCGCAGCTTCGCAAAACTTCGCAGAGACGCAGCATCCTCAGCAGCAGGACAAGTCTCAAGGCGCCCATTATTGTAACATTAAATTTTATGTACACAATCTCGGCTTGTGTGTGATGGCATTCTGAGTAAACTTCAAAATAATACAGGTGCGAATGAGTATTTTCATTCACAATTTGATGAAATGAAAATCTAAATAGAATAAAACAAATATTAATTTGTTTCAGAGACAGTTAAATTATCGGCATAATTACATTAAAAAAATGTAGTGCAATCACTTATTTATAAAACAGTAGTTTATTAATATGCTTGAGACCCAATTACTTTGTCGTGTTTTACATCGGCGTTTGAACGAATCAATTAAATTACATATGTATTTATGTAATACGCGTGCCAAGAATGCAAAATTTAATACCGACGAGGGCCGAAAGCGTCAATCAGATAAAAAATTATCATCTCTGTTATCAGTGCTGACAGGAGTTTAAATGTGTAAATTGGAATATAAACGGTGCTCCCTTTAAAAAAATCGATTTCGTACAGCGGCAGCCCATCAAGATAAAAAATTTCAATTAACACCTTCGACACTTGCTAGACTAGCTGAAAACCCGAGGAAATATTCTCGTTTCGACGTTTAAGAAGCTGCGATCGTATCTGGTCGAGAGTCGACATTTTTTTTAATGCTTTGTGGGTAATTTTAATTACGGCCATTTTTCGAGACATGACGAGACGTCGACATAAATCAAGAAACTGAGAAACTTTCGCGCGATTCAACGAAAAAGTTAACGCACTTGTGCAACCAACTTACACCTTTATTATACCAAAAAATGAGAAATAATAATAATGAACAATGATATACCGACTTGATTTTTTGCAAGAAATTTTACATGACTACCGTGACCAGTTCAAAAGGGTTACAAGTCACTAAAAAAGTATTAATATTATACTTTTAAAACAATTTTAAATTTATATTACAAATATAAATGAAAGTTACTGAACTGAAACAGCAATAAAAATATTAATTTTAAGTTCATAAATTAATACTTCACAAAAAATTAAACCATTGAAAAATATATATAAATTCACGTCAACTCTTTCTGTCGAAATATTTTATGTCATTCATCAAGTATATTGTATTTGGCACTGCGACAGTTAAAAATGTGTTAATATATGTTATGGTCATTATGGTAATTTATTATAAAAATATTATAAAAAAATATTGTATATACCATATTAAATTACATAGCATATATATATATATATATATATATATATATATATATATATATATATATATATATATATATATATATATATATATATATATATATATACATATTTATATATAACTAATACATACGTCACATATATTTTTACCTAAGCTAAAAAATACCTTAATGTATAATACTTTGTTTAATAATTTGCAACTTCTAGATACAATTCCCACGAAACATAAAGATTTTCCGGATGCGATTATCTGATCTTAAAATAAACTCATTTTTTAACTAGTTTTTTTATTGAGAATAATACATATAAAACAAACAGTGTAGTTAGGTAAAGGGACTGAAATCAAAGATCTTCCTATTGATTATTATAACCAAATATAAGTATAAATGGATAGTGATGTCTTCAAAGATAGGTTTAAAAACTGATGGGTTCCTGATGGGGATTTGTTTTATACGTCTTTCATATTGCAACAAAAGATTTACAATTCATAAAATAAAAAATAATAAATTTATATAGAATAAGAGTTTATGATATATAAATATCACTTAAAAAATATATTAATCTAAGCTCCTAAAATATAGGAATATTATATTTATCTTATCTATATTTATTATAAATATTCCGATAAATTAAAAATAATTATTAAAGCAATACTATGAAGATATTAATATACAATAATTTTATCACGGTAAATAGCAGTCGTTAATTTTGGTAATACACATTTCCTCGATTAACGTTAAATAATTAACTTTTACTTAAATGCGCTTAATATATATTATTAAGCTTCGCATGACAAACTGCCGTTAATATCGCGAGTTCGTATGAGCTTCGTTTATAACCGGATAATTACACGATTTCATACAAAAATAAAAATAAATATAAATTTTAATTAGCTCGTATCGATCGTCGAAAAAGTTCATTATTGTAATTTTTATTTCGACTTCAATGTATACTTTTTGGTTGTTGACGCGGCAATCAATAATATAGCAATAATACATCAATTTTGTGCCCATAACATAAAGTGAAACTGGTCTCTTAAAAGAGTATTCGTATAAATATCTGGAGGCTTATCTGCCGAGTGGCAGTGAAACGGTCATGCTGCAAAAAGTCGTACCAGTCACTATATATAATTTAATACATTAAATTTGTATAAATAATTCATATTTTTTAGTGTAACGTAACGCTCGTGTATGAAGAGAAATTAAAAAAAATGCTTTAATCAATTATGACTAAAATAGTTAATACAGAAAAAATGATATGGTACAAATAAATAGAACATACAATAGATAGTACTAATTCAAGATTTTGGATTACAGAAAAACTTTGATTTTCTTGAAAAATTTACATTAGTTACCAAAATTGCTATTTCCTAATACAGTACCGTTATTATTGACCACGTTAAATTAATGTTAAACTGTTAAATTAATTCTAGCTAAGTATAAGACATACGTTGAATAGCTTAGCGCATATATATTAAACTGTCTATTAAAAAAAACGATTTTAATGAAAATGAAGAAATAAAAATTACAATGGTAGAGACTTTTTGGAATCCTATTGCAATTAATGTTACTATTTAAGCACTAATTTAATGTTTGCTAAAGTAATTTAATTTGTATTTAAAAAGTTTTATAGTATCAATAAGTAGTCTTCAAATAAAAATTTAGGAACGTTGAAATTAAATATTGAAAAATAATACTAGAGTGCAAAATTAAATAATTACATCTAGCGACAAACTAGTGATATAAATTTACCCATTAAATGGAAAAATAATACTATAAAAATATAGTTTTAAACAGAAAATAGTGATAACGGTTGAAGAAAATTTCTTAAATGCAATTTTCAGGCTACAGCAAGAAAAATGTAGTGTTAAGAAAATTACTCGGCATAAATTAATACAATTAAAGCAATAATAATTAATCATAAAAAGAGCCAGTTCGGCTTGTGATAAGAAATAATGTTTTTTTTTCATTTAAATGAGACACCACTGTGGGAAACATTTTAATAGCTTAAGCCGCAAAGTACACGCTGTAAGTTAGAATGGATTAAAATATACTTCATTTGCCTCGAAAAAACCATTTCTGACCTGCCGTAGCGGTAATTTATTAAAAAAAAAAAAAACTCTCTATCCATCTCTAATTGATTGTCCCACCAAAAAGGTAGTGAACAACAAAATCTATCTTGGAGCTAGATTTAGGAGGTATAAATACTGGAACGTAAGCCAACAATAATCACTCCCTTAGACACTCAGCCAAAGAACAAATTAGACTGCAACTAAGAGGAGGTTGACTCAACTTCAGAATAACAAAGATTGCTAAAACCGCCGATTCTCTCTTCGCATTCACTTGACGTCCAGCTTGACATCCAAAATCCAGAGCTCAACACTTTTTGCGCAACATATTTAATATTTTATAACGGACTTTGCTTTAATAAAAATAAATCGCCTGCACAGTATTCCTAAACTAAAGTCTTCATTTAGTATTTGTATGATTGATATACATATTAATAATATATTTTACTACCAGCGTCATGAACGATGCGACATTTTTATATTTTCAAAGACAACCAATGCGCTATTTCTTTTTCCTTATAAGCAAACAGCGATTATGTTAAGAATACGCTGCTATTCATTTTATTTGAAGCATAAACATGTAACGCAAAGAAGCCATTGTGCATTGGCTAAGCAACGTCAGTCGTTTATGACCAAATAGAGACCGTTTTCTTGGATGGAACAGCAGAAAACAACACATTGATATTATCCAAACGAGATATTTGATTGAGCGTTGACATTAACGAGAATCTGTTATTTTTTAAAAACATATATCGCAATTATGGACATATGATGCAAAAATCGTATCATTTTTGGACATGCTGTATAATGAAAATTATTTGCAATATAAGTTTTGAAACAATTTAATAAGTTCATGGCCTTTCACAAATAACATTTATGTAAATTTGTATCAGTTGTTTTACTGCGTCGCAAAATTAACGAAACGTATTGGCGAAATTTCAATGAAAATAAGAGGGAAGGGTTATAAATGCGCTCCGATCGGAGATCATGCACTTCATTTGTCTCCTGGGGTGATGATCTGATTGGTTCTCCGCCTCTGCGATCGGAAACGAACCCGTGAGCCCTTTCATAAAAATTACTCTTATCATTTATACCGACACCTACAAATCAATAAATAACGCAAGCATCGACCCCCGCAGGGTCCAAAAATGCGACTCGGAAAATAATAAGGATTCGATTTTAATCTGATCGAAGTTGCAGTGGATTTTCTTTCATTCGTCATATACATCAAACACATTATTTTTTTAGTTTAGTTTAGGAATCAACGAAGAGTTCATAAAAGAAGTTTGAATTAACCTAAATGTATGTATTTAAATATAGTGTGCAAACATATACAAAATGAAACCAGTTAATGGCTTACTCTTCAATGATACAATAACAATATTAAGATTTAGATGACATATAAATATTTATACATAATGGACTTATGTGCAAATTATCTAATTCCATAATTTTCAACTTTACAGACACATAACTGTGAAGTTTGTTATTTCATTGAAAAAAATATCAGCAAGTATTACTACTCTGTTTTCTGCTTTTATCAAAAGCATATTATGCATTAGTTCACTCATGTTTTTTATACATTTTACAATGATGCTTTTAGTGACAATGGAGTTTTTAATTATTTTTCATTACTGTTTTATTGTAATGAATAATGAATATAATCTGACGCACTTTTACCATCTGATCGATTTCCGCTTTATGACCCTTACCCTCTGGCGGGAATTGATGGCTTCTGCGCCATTGGAGAAAAACCAACACCATAAAGATGGCGACGACTGATATGTTAATTTTGCGACTCGCCGCTTCGACTTGCGTAATTGAAATTGAGACGTCCATTATGGGAATTGGCATTGATTAAAGTGCGAATAGCCCGACTCGAAAGACGCTTTGCAAATAATTGAATTGCCTAATTGTCGAACGACTCAGATTGATGCAGCGGATTGCGGCTAGTTTTAGATTAACTGCTTGAACTCATTTCCAGGTAACTCGTTATGAATTCAGTTTAATTAGCGGCATGCTGCACTTTTTGATGCTTATTAGAAGTGTTACATAACATTTTTTTTATATCTCTCGTCATGAATACGATAAATATATTTATAGTTTCAGCTATCAGCTTACTTATATACAAGTCTTTAAAAAAAAAAGGATACTTAAACGAAGAGTCAACGAAATTAAGATAATCACAGTTTTTAATGAAAGCATTTCAAACTTATATACAATAATTTTTGGAAC
The DNA here is from genome assembly GCF_051122295.1 of Plectrocnemia conspersa. NCBI lineage: Eukaryota > Metazoa > Arthropoda > Insecta > Trichoptera > Polycentropodidae > Plectrocnemia > Plectrocnemia conspersa. Next base: position 20,399,317 of record NW_028277178.1, read on the forward strand.
AAATTCGATATACATAAAGATTGAATCCATATCGTCGTTTGTTTTATGCATATTTGCATATAATATAAATAAATTGCTTGCGATCGAGTTATTGAACTGATTCAAATAAAATTTCTGTGCTTAAAACAACACATACAAAAACGTAACATGAAATTCACAAAAAATTGTGACGCACACCTGTTTTTGAGATTAGCATAAAACGATAATAAACAGTGAGCCTTTCCAACGTTTTGTTTCGTTCAACGAACGAATTCTGGGAATTTCGGTCATAGTAGATACGGCCGATAATTTTCTTCGAAGGCGTAAAATCATTTTTTTTACTCGACCTGTGTTTCTAAATATACAAATTGTTTAAAAAAAAAATTTCATATATCATTTAAGATAGTATTAACAAATATTTAATTAATTATTAGAATATTCTAATAGTTAAAAATCGGACGAATAATCGAATATTCGATTAAGAGCCCTTGTTTTGACGCATTGGGAAAACCTGTCAGGTCAATAAAAAAATACACTAAAACTTTTAACGTTAAACACGTGAATTGCCAAGCAAAGTTGTAAAATAAAAGCTCTAAATTATTAACAAAATTAATTTCTTATTACACAATACATAAAAATAAAAATTAAATTAAATTCCACCATGGAAGTAACCAATTACGAATTACTTAATATTTTTATTAATAATTTATTTAAAGCAAGAAATAAACAGAATAAAAATATCTTTCCAATCTTTCAATCATACTTCTCCAACTAGTAAATCTACTTTTATTAAAAAAAATCCATGTGCTATTTTGTAATTTGTGTAACATCGTCTTATCTAATTCATTAGGCATATATAATATTGTTGCACAATAATTTAAGTGGGGTAATATAATACTAGTCTAGATATTTTTGTATATATACCTAACATATTTCTCATCCTAGATAATATAGCTATTTTTCTACTATTTTTTTAATTTGATTTTTTTGGAATATTTTCGTAAGTAAACTTTATTGTGAGCTGGTGCACACTAAAGCGCAATGTCGAAAATGTAATATTCGCTACATATTTGTTGCAGTCAATTATAATTCATTCATATTTACGTGTAATCTCTCATGTCCGACGACATTTTAAAACGTATAATTTTATTTATTACCGCACAAAAAGAGCATTGTGTATCACCAATTGGCGTCGTGGAAGCCTCTTTGATTAGTGACTGACGTATTTCATAAATTTCAATATCGAAACTTTACATCGCCGCGGTTATCAAAGTGAGCCGCCGTTGCGTGCTTGACATGAAGTTTATTCTCGAGATTAAAAAAGAAGCAGTTCTTAGTATATGATGAAGAAAGGTTGTCGAACCACAACAGCCTTTAATTTTATTCGCTTACATATCAGCTCAGTGGTCTCGTTACAATTTTTATAATACGCGTGCGGCGTCAAAATAAAAATATATGTATGTATATCTAAATTAAATTGAATTAGTATGAAGGTTAATAATCGATTAAGGGTTATTTATTATGTGGGCGTGATTTTAATTTAAAATATAGTGAGATTAATTAAAAAGTATGATCTGGACGATGTATATATAATACGTACGTTGTACGATTAATCGTACTAATATTTAATATAAAATGAATTAGTTAACTAGCCACATACCAAAATTATAAATCATTTAAAAATAAATTGAGACCATCACGACCTTACAGGTTACCCCAATGCGTCACGATGATTACAAAACTTTTTTTTTGTATATTATTATATTTTCCAAAAAAAATACATATTCAAATAAAATGTTTCGACTCTTTCGTAAGCGTTTTGAATTTTTTCACAAAATTGGCAAACATGTATCAACATTCAACAATTATTACAGCATAAACTCGGCAATAAATTACTTTTAATAAATTGAAATTATTTTCGTTTTTTTTTGCTACTAATTAATAATAAAAATAATAATAATTTTGATACTGATAATACCGGTATTAACTATCCTACGATTCTTAAAATCCCGGTATAATTGCAATCTCTACACAGTATGGCACTTTCCGACATTAAAAGTTGAAGGAAGCCTATCTACATAGAAAATCTAAATTACTCTATAGGAGAAAAGTTGAATTTGTAGCTGCTGTATTTAGTCATTATTAAATAACGTGAAGAGCTTGGACCATTGAGGAAAGACAATCGGCTGGCATTAATCACAAAAATTCTTTCTAAAATTAGCTGCTAACACAAATAAACAATCATAAAATAGATAATATTTATTAACTTTAATTTCTAATTAATCTTCTAATTAATTACTAATATATAAATGCATAGCCCCATTTTTTATACTAGCTCTCCTTCATGGCGATAATGGATGCAAGGATCTCTCAATCACTCTTGCGTGTTTATTTTTTCTTTCTACATGCTCATAGCCCCAAGGCTACATTAGTCAAAAATGTAAAGGCCCTCGATTCAATTAGAACCCCTGACAATGCGACCAACGGATCGGTGAACGCCTCCCTCGATCTAAATATTTTTGACGGCGATCGCGAGCCCGCGGGTGTGTCAGATCACGATCTACAAGAACAGATAACTCTCTATAGCCCAGCCTCCCAATTTAGACGGGATGATGTGCTAATCCAAACACGATACCGAAAAAATGTGTACGGTGTAACAGAAAAAAAATAGTTGCCAGTCAGGTGGTGAGACGCCAGTTGGTAATTTTTAAGTTGCGATCGTAATGAGCTTTTAGGCGTCAGATTGTAAACGTAATAAGGGGCAAAGATAGAATCTGATGTTGCGATTTGAGCATCATAAGCAACGGTGGAGATTGCGCGTAACGCGAAGCCATCGATGATATAAGGAGATAAGGAGTAGCTCTCGACTGAACAAACATATTGTAGATGCCATAATAGGGTTGGCTATGAGATATTGAAAATTAATTTAGTGCTACTAAATATAAATTAGCTTCCATATTAGATGTTATTCTTGTATTTATCTTGTATAAAACTTTCATAAAACACTTTTTATACGTAAGTATTTTAAAAATTGTGTTTGACACAATAAAAACCCCACTCTAAATTATTATTTAATAATTATTTAAATGCGATAAAAAAACGTGTAGTTAATTAAAAGGTAATTTTAAAACCTGCACACATTAACAAATTTGAATGCAATAAATGATGATACATTTTAATAAAATACTGTACATCGTCGTTAAAGTTAACCGCTATATAATTTACCTTCATTAAAATTGGCTCAAAAGCGAACTATTTATCTGCAAATTTAAGGATGCAGCTTATTAACAACTGTTTAATTATGTTCACCGATATATGCGCGTAAATTTGGTATTGTGAATTTTTCACTTATAAATTAAATATCTATTATTAGCTGTCTGCTAAAAATATGATATTTATTATAAATCACGCTTATTAATTTTATTGCGAATTTAAACTATAATAAAGTCAAAATTATATTTCTAACTGATACTATTAATATCAAACCCTGATTTATGAATGGTTAGAAGCGAATTGAACCATTTCCAGTTTCGTGTAATCGACTCGTTCATCTCCTATGCTCGGTAAGAATTGACAACCTTATTACTTCGTGGACGATTCTAGAGTGACATGTTTAACGCTGTTCTCCTTCAAAACGTTCCTGCCACGCAACAAAGAGCCAAGATTTACATCTTGTCCATTAACGGGCTCGCTTTCTAAGAACAGGCCCACTTTGTGTAATGGACATATTAACAGTTTAATTATCGACATCAAGAGATGCTTCTTTTCGCGCAAAAAATCAACTTAGTGGAACGACAGAGAGTGAAACAATTTAATCTGTATCGAAAGCAATAATATCAGGGAAGAAAAACAATTATCTGGGGAAATGCTAGGAATTAAACGCGGGCGGTCCAAAATTAAAGCCTATCCCTGAATTCCGTCGTATGATTAAACCGTTCGTCGATACGAAACTTTTTTGGTAATTTCACATTACGACCTCTTTCCCATTATAATGGAGAAAAAAGGGTAAATTGCATATTTTGCTTGCAATACCCACCTTATTATGCGCCACCTGACCCAATCATTCCAACTCAGTTAATATTATATTTACATAATAATTTTAACAAAAAATTAAACGATGTATTAAATTAAATAATGTTTCTGATTCATCTACTTTTTTATTTCTCTAGAAAATAGATTTACAATATATGATATTTATTAAGAAAGTCATTGCTACTCTTATTTATAATATATTATTAAAACAATAAATAATGATAATTGAAAAAATATACAAATATGTTATATACATACATTTTTTTGCTTTGAAATATTTATATGCGGTGACAACACAGATGCCCACGTTTGAAATGGTATTTTTTTCAAAGCTTGCGTTAATCAACAAGGAAACAACACAATAGCGTAATGGAGTATGTTCACACAACCCTCGTTACGACCAGAAAAACTCCCATACATAATACGAGCTTTGTTTGAGTGAGATTGACATAGCTCATATATTGACGGCGACAATTTTAATAAGTCGAAAAAAAAGTTTCGGAGAATTAGCTCATGACAAACTCTATCGAATGCCTTTTGAGAGTCAGTATAGAATACATATACCAGGATTTAAGAATCGAGGGATTTTATTACCACGTTCAAAAAGCACAAGAGGTTAGTGACCGTGGAACGACGCGGATGAAACCCGTGTTGTTGGTTTACTAGCGCTTTCCAACAATGATTATGGATATCTGTAAAGAATTATATCTAATTGCAGAAGGAATAAAGAGATTAATCTGACAGCCCTTATAAAGTCCGGTCCTGTAGAAATACGCGATTTGAGATTCTCAAAACCGTACTTCGTGTCTAAATGTCAATTTCGTTTATGGCTAAAACGGATGACCAGCTAGATCGTGAGTTCAGATTTTCTCCTTTAATCGGGAGCTGAATATGATTCGTCAGACGTAATAAAAATAATCCGCGAAAGAATCTTCCCATCGCGATGCATCACTATATATGATGATGATTATAATTAAATAAAATCACTAATTCTGATCTCCCGAAAGTTAACGTTCAGTTGGTCATTTAATTACTTTTGAGTTATAAAGCACCGTGAAATTCTACTCGTTTTGCGAGGATGCAAGTTTAATTTAGTTGTTATAAATAATTTTAGATGATCACACACTTTAGTTTGAGTCCAATATTTAACATCACCATTATCCCAAAATATTAAGTTTTCAATACTTTATAATACATATAGACAGGGCCGAGCGAACCCGGGCCCTGGGAAAACAATAATTTTGGACCTCATGACAAAAATGGCATTTTATACATTTTTTTAACAGCTTAATATAATTTCTTAAATAAATAATAATAGGTACGAATAAATTTTTTCTATGCTACAAATAAATATAAAAATTTAAATCAAAAAATTTGACCAATAGGAGACCGCAAAAAATAATTATCCCTTCTCAGAAGTCAAAAATCCTCGTCAAAAGCAATAATGTCGTGCCTTCGCCTGTCACTGCGACGGCACCGACACGATTTTATTGCTTTTGACGTGAAATTTTGCCTGAAAGAGATGGTAGTATACTATTTGTACGTACTATCGGATAAAAAATAAATTATATTTTACTTCAAATTTTTGTAAAAAGAATCGTTTTATTCCATTGCGACACAATGCAATGAGACGTCGCCTTTTTGGGGCACGTGAATATTTTTAATGAAATGTATGAACCATAAATATTTATTTCATATAAAAAAAAATATTTTATGTTTCACTTTTTGAACAGAAATAAATTTCAGGGGCAAACTGTCTAGATAGATAAACATAAAATCAATCAAATCATCCCGGTTGATAGTACTTCAATTAACAAAGTTTTTCAACCTAAAATCCGCGTTATTGTAAAATTAAAAAGTAAAATCGTTACGGTATATGTAGATAAATTAGATAACACAGTAATCAAAGAACTTTCAAGAAATAGCATCCATTAACTTACGAACATTTTTACCGGATGTTTGTTATTTTTAAATTTCCTCACCATATGGAAAACCGCAATGATTTACAGATTAAGAAACCAGTGGGAAAATGCTACAATTCGGAACTATTAGCATATAAGTTTATTGTAAAATAATTGAAAAAATATTATTGTTATTGCATTAAAAGAATCTCTGAGAAAATATATATTTTTCATTCCTAATATTTTGTATTAATTGAAAATGGTTGCAAAGGTGACAAACCAGTTATTTAAAACCTAATAATATGTATAAGTACTATTTTTTTGTTAAAAATGATTTATAAAAAATATCCGTTTATAATATAATATAATTTGCACTCACCAAATTTTTCGGCGTCCTTTTTCTGCTTACAACTGTCACGGACACATTTATTCACATCACTTCACTTATAAACCGCACTATATCACTTTTTATATTAATTTTTATTATTTACACTTTTTTTTCTATTTCAACATTTTTTTACACGTATAAAATCATTCATCAATATGAACAGGAATTTCACAACTTCTACAAATGTATGCTGTACCTTTCCTTGTTCCATGAGCAGAACAAACACGACATTTTCTCCTCACATATTTTTCCCCACTTTTTATTTTTATTGGCTGACGATTTTTAAGCTTATCCGTAAGCCTTTCTGGTGGATTGACAACACGGGCACGGCAAGATGTGGAAGAAACCGGTGAAATGTTACGATTCAGATTTTGATAGACACGATACGAAATAAACAATGCGCATGGAAATAAATAAAAAACTACCGTTTTATTCATTCCATTGTTTTTTAATAATTTGGTAACTAGGTATCAGTGCGATCAACAACTTTCAAATATTTATTATGGTCCATTATACAGTATACATAGGCGGATCGTTTTGTTTGTTTTTTGCGTGTCTATCATCTGGCTGTTGTGAAAGGTAGATATCATTTTGAAATTTTGTTTTCCAAATTTGGATAAGGATTTCACCTTTTCTGGCATGTTTCATTTGTAGGAGCCTTAATTTTATATTTTTGAGAGGTTCTGTCAGTGATTTTATTTTTCCGGATAGTTCCACGAACTTCTGTTTTACGTAAAAATAAATATTTTTTGAGTAAAACACTATTATAATAACTGTCAGCATAAATACGGTGGTGCCAATTGTCCAGATATCGATTTAATACATTCATCACCGTGTTTACGAATCTTCCTGCATTTCCGGTGTATAATTTGAAATTACAATTATAACAGCTTTTTGGAAAATTGTATTAAAATTAAAAATCTTTCTTATTTCAGTACTTCATTAGAATCAATATTATTATTATTTTTTAGTTGCTGTGACATTCATCGCAGCCAAAATTTCGATACTATTACGCTTTTATCGATGAAAAAAATCCTTACGCGAGGTGTCGCACAAGACTTGTTTAAAGCTCCATTAGTCAAATTAAGTTCGTACTTACCACAGTCCTACAGCCGAAGCGCCTCTTGGGGATAGGCGGTATTCGATTGGAATGTGAAAAAATGACTTTAATTTAAGTAACCGATCGCTAACAAGGGCGGATTTATAGGCGGCTAATTGGACGAGCGTTTAATTTTTTACCCGGAATTTTTCTCTTTCAAGAAGCGATAAAAGCGCATTACACCAAAAAGTACTGATTTTGCATTTTAACAACAACCCTCCACACCGTGAAATAAGCATTCGCCACGAATTCAAGACTTATTGATAACAGTAACGAATTGATATCGTTATAATAATTTTCAATCATTATTTATTTATAAATATCGATTCGGAGAGATTGGCCGAGCTAAAATAATCGCTTTAATATTTACCCAAAGAGTCTCTTTTGATCGAATGGAATAAAATATATTTAATTTTATTTATAATAATTCAAATCTTGCGTTTATTTTGGGACACCCGGTGACTATTCATCCTATTCTTTGATTTCACTGCACCAAATTTAAATAGTATACAGTGAAATATCAGTATAGCGAAGCTCACGGGACCGAAGAAAAAATGTAGTTATATTAAATGTAAGGAAGATGATATATGATATGTATTAAAAATTATGTTTCTAGTGAAAAATTAGATCTAGCTAAATAAATAATTTTATTACTTTAGAAAAATATTTCCTATACGATAGAAATTTATTTTGAAATATATATTAAGATCCGATATAGAAAATTCCACATAAATGTGTCATTTACGTGTTACAATTCTCCATACATGGCTTCAAAAAATCATATTCTATACTTATTTATTATACAAAAATGCGATATTAAATTTAAGTTAAGCTTCAATATAAATACCTTTAAAGCTTTTTATTTGCTACCTAGTAGTAAAATCACATTTTTCATAATACGCTATTGCTCTTATTTGATATTGAGCAGATAATCTAGCTTACACTTCTGACTATAACACTTTACAATATTTGCAAATGAATTTGACAAGGCGACGTTGAACTTATCAGACTCGTTTTAATTGCACCTCCATATAAAAACGTATTCAATTAAAAACATACTGTTATAATGTTTTACATATCTAGATGATCGAATAAACTGGACGTCCTACGGTTCTGTCAATTGCTTCCGATTGTCATCGTTAAACCGTAAATTGTCAGCCACGTTACCAACTAAACGACCCAGTCTTGTCTTACGTTTATGCGTCAATATATATCAATCACGCTTGATTTATTACAATTTTTTACGTATTCACTTATAGATATTGTAATTTATTTATTTATATATTGAAATTCTTATTCGTAAACCAATCAATCATAAACGTACGATTTCCCATTACAATTAATCTTCCATTTCCGCTTATACGTGTGCAGCAATTGCGGTATTCACTTAACATATGCCAAGATATTTATTATTAGATCTAAAAATTACTTTTTTGCTTCGTTATAATATAACAATATTTAACAAATAAACCGACGCTAAATTTTTAGCTCTTGGTGCTGTCAATTTTAACATAGATAATATCCGAGCCTCAAAATTATATTAAAAACTAAATTTACATAAGATGGAAAAAGTTCTTCTGCAAAAAAAGTGAAAGCTGAAAAAAATATTATATTCCAATCTTAAAATTTTTTGACAGTTGGTCACCTCCTTAGGCGCCGGATGATTAAAAAGTCATATCGTATGGCAATCAATTAACCCAGTATTAGAGGCAGATTGCATCAGATCAAGCGTTAATCCATCAATCAGGTTATTGAATAAGACGTCTATTATATACACGCCTTATGCTTAAAAGTCCGACCTCGCAATTACAATTTCATTTTAATTGAAAATCACACAAGATTAACACGCCGTCATCGAAAACGTGCTAAGATTCTGTAATGAATCTGATAATCATCAAAGATTACCGATATATGAAAGCTAATAAAGTATTTAACTACTGAATCTATAACCTAATGAGCTTTACTTGAAAATGTATAATAATTAAATGGAGATACATATAAATATATCTAGAATGAATATAATTCAATAATAACATAAAATCTAGAATAAATTGAAATTAATAAGATGACGTGAAGAGGGAAGCGACTATTTTTCCGTCGGTGGTAGGCGTATAGCCACTTGGCACTTGCGTGTTCTAAGCCTGTACTACCAACAGGGTGAAATCTCTGATAGTTATGTTATTGAGTACTTATTATCTTATCGTTGTGAGACATTTTTTCTAAATGCGTTGCTATTTCTTTTTCATACATTTGAAAATCTCGTTTAAGTGAATGAATGATAACGTTAACTACGCAGCTGGATGGACCTCCCACAATTCATTATATGAGTATAAAATAGTAAAAAAATATGCCATCAAATTTCAGGGAGTGGCTGGATAGGATTTTAATTATTTTATACTATTTCACAAAATGTTACGTCCACGATAAGACAAACTTTTAGTACAAATCCAATTATTGTCTTTAAATAATAATAATATTTTATTACAATTAACATTTTTTATTTTAAAATACATGTATTTACTTTTATTATGATTTTCAAGCTTTACTTTACTAGAGAGAATATATTTAGTAACAATTATTCTGCAGAAGCGTACTTCAAAATGATACATAATTTATAGGTACATACCCGGCTCCGCCGGAGATAAATTTAAACTCATTCCTTCTGTTATTACAAATTTATTTTGCTTCTTTACTCTTTGTCTTCGCGTATTGTAGTAGCACGTAATCGGTCGTCAGCACGTCGCTGTTTCATTGGCACGCATTGCAGTATAACACGTAATCGGTCGTCAGCATGTGCATATGTGACGACGCTACTGACCGTTTAGGAGGAACACTTGTAACACATCTATTTTGATTCTGGGTTCTAAAAATCTGGGCTCACGTTAGATAAGTACATAATATTAGATCATTATCGAATAATTTAAATTTAAAAACTTTGATAGCACTGCTTTTTGATTACTTTATTCACGTAATTTAATAAAGATGATGACAATCTGATTATATAATTCAGCGTTTTTTTATATTGGAGGGTTAAACTTTTATCTCTGATTGATTGATTCGGCCCGTGTCCAATTTATTCTTGATGCCTACTTATGTGATTATGATTTTTTCACGTACATATTCGAACTATTCAACTCAACCGCATATAATTGAATGAATAGTTTTATAATGATGTACTATTTAGTGCCATGGCGCCGAAGTCAATCGAGTAATACACAAATTACCATAAAGCAATCACCTAATATATATTTAACATTAAAATTAAAATGATCCTTGAGTCAAGAGTTACACAATATGCATCTTACCTTTTCATAAACATGTATAAGTAACAATATGATTTACACCATACTTTGTAACGATAAGTGAACCATTTTTTATGTCAATTTTCACCGCCTCATGATTCCATGAATTTTACTTGAATTTTAGGGTGGTCTTCAACTGGTGACCCTCTGCCCTGTGCGTCGTCGCAAGTGGACAAATTGCATTTGGTGTAATTGGCGATCCGGCTCGGTGAATGTTTAAGTGGACTACCATATTTGGTGCAAATAGAAACGTCGGTGAGTCTATCAACCTGTTCGCCTTCTCGTGTGTGTTTGATACCTCAGTTTCGTAATGTGATAAATAACGACTCTCTTTGCGCCAAACGACCGGCGTGCACGGTAGCGCCGAAGAAAATTCAATACCCTCACACCTCACCAGTTGCGACACGCAATTTGTTTCAAAAACATCGCAAAATACTCTAAAGTCAATTACGTTTACCTGCAAATCACAGCAGTTTAAAAAATAATTTTAAAAGGGACATATAAATCCATCGTGCAAAAACTGAAAATTCTGGCTTACAACTGTTTTCATGCATCCACTGTTGAAAGTACTAGTTTTTGATTAAGGGAAGAATGAAGAATATAACTATTTCGCTGTTCTAAGAAATGAGTACATCTATTGGCTGCATGGTTGTGATTGGTCAGAACTCCGATAAAGAGAAGTCAGTCACAGGCAGCCACTCGAAGATTCAAGCAGATATTTGAAGAGACAGTATGTTGCCTGCCGCCCGCGGACAACATATTGCCATGGGCGCTCACATCCTGAGAGGGACTCCTCCATACGAGCACCACCAAAGCAGAGAAGGATCAGCCTCCGCTATACTATAGCTACCACGCCATCTACAAGACTTTTGAGGACTTCCCACGGACATCATCCCTGCGCCAGCTTCTCCACCACCACTCAGAGAAAACATCTCACCATTATCGTCTGCGCAATCGTAATATAATCTAATAAAACTAGATTCACCTGCGTCTCACTGGTTACGAAGTCACACCCCTAGGGTTCTCAAACCTTAAATTATAAATAAACCATCCATAATCGTTGTGACGTTATTAGTCGAGAAGAGCCTAATTTATATGTGTTCCTCAGATATTTATAGTGAACATATATTAATATGTATTCAACAAAATATGAATAAACTTATAATTATGACATCATAGGAGAGGCTATTCAAATCTTAACTAGCATATGTTCTAATTGAAGCAGGCTATCCATTTCATTTAAAGGTGAAAACTATGTGTGCGGTGGAGGTGTAGGCTTAAAATCCAGGAGTGCTATCATCGCATTACATTACCTGATCCACGCGAGTCGATGTAACGCCAGTGGCGGCTCTTGGAACAGGAGTATCGATTTCAAATACACGTCCTGACCATATACAGGCCCGCCTTCGCCATGTACCGATCATCGACGGTAACGCGACCCAGCCATGTCCGATTTATGGAACTAGATTCGTTATCGAATGCATAAAAATCGACAACAAAACAGATCATCCTAGCCTGGCCTGGGAAAAGCGATTTGTGTGTTGAAGATCGTTTCACCTAGTCATGACCGGGCGCCGATAGCATCGGTTCTATTCAAAGCCCATTATGCGATTCGAATCGACGATGTACAATCAAAAGAACACAATTATTGTGCAAGGCTGCCGATAACCCTAGATAGTGGATCGGGTCACGGTAGGGTTAATTGACATGCAAAATGTATTGACACCATCGCGCCGTTGAATCTATGTGATGTTTATTTGTGCTGTGGGAAAATTTGGGGGCCTCGTGTCAATTCATGGAATAATGAGAAGATGAGTTTGTTGTATGCAAGCACGTGCCCATATTATAGAAACTAAAGGTTATTTAATATTTGATAACGTAAAATTATCGACTAGTTCAGACAAGAGAAACTTAATTGAGTTATATGTATAATTAACAAGATCAACATTTCAATATTTATCAGCATTGCAAACTCTGATTAGTGCTCAAAGTAGTGCTGCACTGGTTTACACACCGTTTCAGTCCGCTGGCGAATGACAAACATAAATCACCGTATATATAATAAATCATGTTGTTTTTACATACCCTATTTTCCATTCCTCTCGATTGTTTAAGACAATAACAATGAAAATTATTATATTTTACATAAGACTTTTACATCTTATTAGTAAAGTGAGTAATTTAAATCAACGATTAACACTATATTTATTATATTTTACCATAAAGCTATATTAATGCTTAAATTACAATATGTTTTTATTTTATTTTTAATATAAAATTGCCTAATGTATATTGAAAATAATTGAAAATAAGTGAAAATGAGCGTTTCACTATCTCTTAGAAAATTCCGGAAAATACCCATTTCCTATAAGAATAGGAAAATAAAAATATATGTTTACTACGCTGAAATTTAAATACAAGGTACTATATATATTAATTTTATTATAAAAAAAGTAAATAACAATTATATAAAAAGATAAAAGGAGAAACAGATTAATATTTTACAATAGTCAATAAGAGTAAAGAAAAATGTAAAAACACATTAATAATGATTTAGCTTAGTAAAAATAGCTTGGAAAGAATCTATACATTATTAATGGGCTGTAGAATATTTATTTTAGGTGTAAATAACATTTTTTTTATATATATGTAATATATTTATTCATTTTATAATATATATGTAGATCGATATTATATAATATAGTAATCCCAAAAGAGTTTACAGAAAACAATAAATTTGCTGTGGATTTCTTATGTGAAGAATAGCTAAATTTGTTATTCAATATTAGTTATTTTTTTTAATTTGGAAAGTCAAATGTGGCGCATTACCTAATTAGAAGTAGCGTATTAAATGTCATAATAATGACAATCTACCAAAAAAATACTGCTTTTCTATTATAATTAACACTTGACCGACAGGTCAAGTAGTTACCTTCGTTGGTGATACTCCAAGGAGCGGGTAGAGCCTGCCTTTTTTACGTTTATAGTTTAAATATGGTTCTGTAATACCCACCCACAAAAACTAACGTGCTTCCAGAATAAAATGAATATTTTTTTTATTATATAAAAAAATAATATTACTACATTTTTACCTTGAATTATTTTTGTACACACAAATAGAGATTGTTAAATGACATTAAAGTGCTAAAAATATATGTTTACTATTAATAAAAAGTAGTAATATTAAAAAAGATGAAAAAACTAAAATAAATGTTTTTGCTAAAATTAAAAAAACAAAAAATTCCACTTCTTGCCAATTTATTTTCATTTTATAATTTTAAATTATTTTTATTATGAAGTTTTAATAATTAAATTTATGTAAAAATATATTAATAGTAAGAATAAAAATTGCGTCGTGATGAAACATTTGTACATATCCTTTTTAAATTACATTATAACTTTTTCGGTATAATTACAAAGATTGTTTTCAAATGCTTCTTTTAAACATTTAATAGTTCAAAAAAGTATAAAAAATAGTTTTTTTTGTAAAATTGAAAATATGATTCATAGTGTTCAAACTATGTAAGTAACAAATGTTTGTGACGCCTAAAAGTAGTCGTAAAATAAAGAAAAAAAATTATTTTACATAGATAACTTTATATTACATATACATAAATACTATATTTATTTTACACATGTTACTTTTCATTGTCTTCTTAAGTAATTTTGAGTTTTCTTGAGAAAAATTGTATGTATTTGTTTCTCCTTGTCTTTCGCACAAAATCGGAAATAAAATAATAGTGATAGCATTTTTAACAATTTATATATGAGTGGTAAACAATTTTCATTGTTTAATAAGATTAACTCTATTTTACCAAATGTGTTACCAGCGACATCTATGTGTGTTTATTAAAAAATAAATAAAAAATTGTTAAGCAAATATTTTTTTATAAATTTGGTTTGATACTTATTTAAAAAATAAGTTATGACAATACTAAAATATCCAATATAAGTAACTTGTAAAAATTGTAATATTCTTTAATTTTTAATTGACATTCATATTCCATACTTCCCGGCTTAACTGTGATTATCCCGGTTTCATCGCATCGGTCCCTGTATCACAAAATTTCCGAGACGACCTTTTTTTAATCCCAATCCTGCATTCCAACCTAGCACATATCAACATCCCAAAATGTCTCTTTTTTAGCTGTCCTGGTTTAGTCTTATAAATATGGTAAACCTAACCATAAGTGTAAATTTGCTAACCCTACTTTTGGGTGAAAATGACCGTTCTTATAAAATTAATATGAAAATCTCACATTTCAGAAATAGCATGTACATAAAATAAAACTTCAATGTCACTAAAAGCAGCACTGCAATAGAAAAAAAAGAGATGAAAATGTTGCTTATGAAAAGAGCAAGAGTTAGACAATATAGAATTTAGTTCAGGATATGTTTGCTTTTTTAATATATCCTCGCATTTTATTTATGGTCGTAAATCTATATATGTATACTTACTTAATTAATACAGAGGTTTATGATTCAATAAATAAAACATGACTTGAATAACATATCTTTATTTCACTTAACACTGAATTCTAAACATATGTTAAAAACATTTTATTGCAATAACAACAGTAATTTACAACATGCTGTGCCCGATCGCTTAAAAGTGTTATAAAATATTAGTGGGTTAAATTTCATCAAATTAATCATACAATAAATATTTTTTTTCTCTGATTTATAAGTACATATTTTTACAATATCATTTAGAATAAGAAATGTGCAATTGTGACATTGAGCTTGAATAAAACCCTAAAACGACAAAATAAACAAATTATAAGCCGACACTATTTCCACATATAAATTGCATCATTGCAAAAAAATAATAATTTTCAATATGTATATAAAAAGAGCTATAAATTTCATAGAAAAAGCTGAAAACGCTTTCAAAACTCCACTTATACGTTATGCGCATCATTTATCAAATATAAATGTATATAAAAAGCTCACTAACAAGTTCATTGTTTATTTGCATAAAAAAGTGTAGAAAAAGCAGTACAATGTCTTTTTCTCCAGATGAAAATAAACGTATCAATAAATAGCGTCATCGTAAAAGTCAAACATGCAAATACAATGAAAACATCAAAAATATCTTGTCATTTGTAAAATTGTTAAGTTAATTTTAAAACATATATTTATTCTTTTAGTCTTCGTATTTAACTATATTAATTTTGCTTAATTGGGATGCTCTTCTCGGTGATTGCCAACGCTGGGAGTGGTGCAGTGACGGTCAATACTCCGTCCTTTGACAGAGACGATTTGATGGCCTCGGGGTTTGTTCCTTTCGGTAATAAGAATTCTCTGTTGTATTCCCTATAGACTGTTTTTGATTCAGAATTTTCTTCGTGCTTAGCATGAACCTGAAAAAATATGAATAATATTTAAGTAACATTTTAAATATATAGTTTTTAAAAAGTATATATAAGTATATATATACTAATGGTAATTATTGCATTTGTGTAAAATCTCAAATTGTTTAATTATTCTTAATCAAATTATAATTTCTATAAAAAATAAGTATATTTTATATGCTAATTCTTGGGTAAAAAGATAAAAATAAAAATATATTACCAATAATTTGTTGTCGACTGTTTTAACTACGATCTCTTCTGGGGCATATTTACTAACGTCGAATCTCAATTTGAGCTGCTTTCCGTCTCCTTCATCTTGAATTAGCGGCGAGTTAATGTTTTCTGTCCACTGATTAGGCTCGGCTAATTGTCGGCTGTCTCCTCCATGGTGTACATTGCTGGACGACGTCGAGCTGAAATTTAATTAAATTAACATTAATTAAAGCGTTTACAAGCAATTTTAAAACGAGTCGTTAATGTATACATTCAATTTCCTGTAGGGATAGATAATGAACACAATTATACAGTAAACGGCGACTGTTCCATGGGCGTGTAAAGTTCTATGCACTAATTGAGCAAACAAAAATATGAACACCGCTAAAAGTAAACTCATCGTGTATTATATATACTGATAGTACGTATTTACTTTTTATTGCAAACTATAAACATTCACATAAAAATTACAAACAATAAACAAGTAACTATTAACACAACAATAACATCCTTAAAAATTTATTAAATTTTACTTAATGAACTAACATTTTAATCTTTATGACTAGTTACTTGTTTAATGTGCATTTAAGTAATACAAAAGCTGATGGAGGCAAACTATGTCATCTATCATTATATGTAATATATGTATAGTTTACCATTGTCGTTGTACAATATTGAGCAATAAAATATAGTACATGTTTAGATAAAACAATGACAATTGTTAGTTTGAATAAAACCTTACATAGATAAATTGCTTTATTACTCATTTAGTGAATATATTAATTTGTTAAAAACTGCTTAGCACAAAAGGTTTAGTAAATCGAGATTTTAGTGCATAGATATATATAGAAATCTTCTTATTACTGTGTATATTTATAATATATTTCCTCATGTTTAACCACCTTTTTCCATCGACACTTTCAATTATGTTTTTGTAAACATCTTTTCAGTACATTTCCGAATTTTTACTTAAACTTTACATTTTCAGTAGAGGTTGATCTTATGATTTTTCAAGCTTTTATTTTCAATGTTATTGCTTTGTCCAAGTCGTCCTATCACTTGAATCAAAATTTATTTTTAGTTCATTCTACCTTAGCGGAGATAGTTTTTAATAATTTAAAAATCAAAGTTCTCGTTGTAAGGGCAAATAAATTATATTTTCAAGTAAAAAAATATCCATTTACTTCAAGTAAATTCATTAACATTCTAAAAACTTTAATTCCTCAGCGAAATAAATATGTTTTTTTTTAACATAATGCATAAATCTTCAAATTAAGTGAATTAAGACCTTATTTTATCACTAAATAGGTAAATATGCTTTATACCCCCCCCCCCCTTCGCAATAAACAAACACTTAAAATTAAGTTATTACACCTATAAACTATTTTAGTTATATTAAACATAATCATAATTCAATGACAACTGTGAACGGAGGCTCACACTCGTGTTCTACTGATTTTGAGTCTTAAAGATGGTCCTTTTATATCCATATTTTCCAACTCTGTATTTTCTGACACATAGATCTAATCTGACACCTAGAGTTAATTGTAATACAGTAACACATTCATTCTTATGGAATGTAAAATGTTTGATGTTTCTTATTCTTCGTTCCAGTATAGTGCATCGTTGGTTTTATTCCTCACAAATATTTATGGTTGCACCACTAGAGATATATTTAATATATGTTCTTAATTAATTGTAAAGAAAAAATATATATTTTTAAGACTATTTTGGTGTTTTTTTGTCTCGAAAAATTAAATTGTTAAATTGTTTTTGCCTTCTTTGACAAAAATAATTAAAAACTCGCAGATTCTGCAACAATGCCCTTTGGTCTCCAGGTGATAACAGGCGTCGTGGTCCGAGGTCATTTAGCGATGAGCAAATTGCGGACTTTTTTTATATAATGTGTGAAGTCATATATATTTTTAGCGTATTGCGCCAACAGCTGCCCGACGACCGCAGAGAAAATGCTTGCATATAGCATATCATCTCTAATATGCATCCGCTAATAACGACGACAGACGCTGCTCCTCCGCGAAGAGTGACAGTCTTTACTTTGGAACACACTCATAAGAAGCTAGTATGCCTTACCTCGATGTCGTCGTCGTCTTACTGGCTGATGTCGATCCTCCGGAGGACATTGATTCGTAATTGTAAGACATGCAAAGGTGAAGAAGCAGCAGTGTTAGTTTGTTAGTAGTAAACAGTATGAGTTGGTAGTAGCGATTCTTGAAAAAAATAAAATTGAGTCGTTAGAGGCGAGTTGTTATTCAAAATACATGAATTTACGGTTGTATTAATAATCACGGAACGTCTATCATTACGCCACGCGTACCGGGCTTCTCAAATTCGACCGAATCACGAAACAATGCTCAATTATATGACTAATATAATTTAATTATTGGGCGCGCTGAGCTAAATTGCTTTCTAAAGAAATTGCCTTTTGTACCAATGTCAAATTATTACGTCAACATAAAATTATAATTTTATTTATATAACATCATAAAAAAATGGTATGGTTAGGCCTTCGAGTCAATCAATACTCCACAGTACGTGGAAAACGATTATCCATGTATTTTTAATCTGTTGAAAATTTGTGTAACATTGTTTATTTGTATTTAAAGCATATTCTCAACGTTTACGTGCGATATAAACAAATTACTATTTGTTGTGATTGCCGATAAAAGCATTACATTAACATGTTAATCATAATAGCGTAACGCGTCTATAATATTGTGTGCAATAAATTCATTTTAAATCTATAAATGTAAACAATAAAATAGTTAATATGATTTTCCGATTGTTTGCATGTTTACAAAAAATAAATTTCATAAGCACTCAAACACGACATTGCGGTTAGAAGATAGCGTGTTTCATTTTTGGTAGATATACAAACATACATTTCCATAAAGTCGAAAAGCAAAAATGTTTTTGATGAGCTTATACTCGTCAACAAGTTAGTATGATAATCTTCGAATTAATCTTAATCAAATGTTTGAGCTACAATTTTCACAATAATGAATCAAACATCTACATGTATTATGCATATTATTATCATACTGTATCAAAATATAAATTATCATTAATCAAATAAAATATGTTTTTACATTTAGTGTTTTGTAATTTCAAACTATAAAAAATCATGTAATAATTAATGTTTAAGAAGAAGCTATTGTTGCAACTGATATTGACGTGAGTTATTTTAATAGCTCAAATTATTTTAGAATTTTATTTCGTTGCTAATCTCAGAATCTACCCATAATTATATATACATATATAGAATTTATCAAAATGGCATTGAATTTAAAAATAGGTTAGTTGTCAGAAAATACAATCTTATTTTTTTTGTAACACTTTCATAATCAAAATTTTAGTTTCTCGATTATATTTTCTCTTATCAAGATTGTTTTAAGATCATTTTATTTCTGTGTCTTTGTTGACAGAAGCGAAAACTGTTTTAGATTTTTGTGTCGACATCCCATGAACCACTAGAATGTTTACAACGCTGGAGATATGCTTTAACATGTTCGGAAATACAGTTTAAAATTTACGCTGAAGTGGAGCGCGACGCATTAGTATCGTCATCGGCAATTCAATACTATGTTAGCAAAAAAATTTAAAATGCTTTCATCCGCCTAGTCACTGTCATCCGAAGCGTTGAAATTCGATACCTTCATCAAACTCATCGGCCCTACTCTGCGTCAATTAAGGAGCTTTCTCAACGAATGAAAAAATAATCGATCCCAGCCTTACAGTTGCGTGCGCGTTAACTTTTCAGACATGTAAATCAAGCATCGATCATAATCTGGCGGGTGTAACACCGAAATAGCTGACCTTAATCCGTCGCAAAGTGACAAATTGGGCAAAATGAAAACTGAGTTGGCTGACGCTCGAGAAGAATCAACATCCGACGATCCGCTAATCGTCTCACACGAAACGTGTCGAAAGTGTTTAGAGCAGTAGTTTGAAGCAAACCATTCTTTGGCTACTCTTGTAAAAAGCGCAATTATCTCTCAGTTTTTTTCCGCCACAGATTCTAAATTCTTTCGTTGGCCGCCCTCAGCCGCACATTTGTCACAGTCGCTTATCGCAAGCAAATTACCCGGAGTACAATAATAGATTTTCGCGAAAACATTTCTGAACGTCTAGCTCGCTCTGGTATGTCATTTTATATGCTTGTATCCATCTAACGTTCTAAAAGGATTGTCACGAACGACTTGCATGCAAAATATTTTCACAGACGTCTAAAAAATGCAAATACTTTATGGCATGAGTAATATTTACCGGATCGCAATTCTACACCGATGAATCACACACGCGACAGATTAACGATAATCATATTATTTTTGTTATGATATCATGAAGTACATTCGTTGATTTACGCGTAGGCGAAGTCTATTGAGTCATAAATCTAGTATAAACCGTTACAGTGTAAGAATCTTGTATCGATCACTATGAACTATAAAGGAAATGTTGAATTACTGATTTGCATCGAAGGCGCACTTCAGCGATTGATCGTATTGTTGCGAACACTCATGTATACTACATTGTGATGTAAATGCAAATGGAACTGTGCAAGTAAGTCACTAATCATGAAAGCATTTTCATCGATTAATCAGAAGCGTCGTTAAATTTAGTTTCAGAACCCATTTATTATTCATACGAATTCCGAAAGTAGTGCGTGGGTAAGCGAAGCTGCCATTGGAAAATATAGGATATAGTCGAGAAATCAGTTTCTTACAAATACATATAATTTATAGATATTGAACTATTAACATGATAAAAATGTCAAATACAGTTTTTTGCGTGAGCGTATAACAAAAAATGGTAAAACATTTGCATAAGAAGGTAATCAATATTTAGAAAGCAACTTTCAGTTCGATGCTATACACAATACAAGAGTTGCCACAAAGCTAAGACAAATGTATCAAATCTATAATATAATTTCCTTAAGCTGTATCATTATTATTTTTTAATTGAGATTTTTTATATACATTTTTTTTTTTGTAATTTTAAGTGACTGGCGGACAAATCCGATCGTGTGTGGTAAGAAAAGGCACAGTTTTCTATGTCCGTCGTCTGTCTGCTGTCAGTCAATATCTTAGCTATTAATAGGAAATACATCAATAGTATACGTGCACCAGACACAATAAGTTCGACCCTGCGTCTATCACCATTGTTCCCATAACTCCCTTGTTACCGATCGCTAAAATAGCCACCTGGACTGTATTTTATCTTAAGGCGTGAGCACATTTTGGAGGTGTATTCAAGAAGCAATGCAATTGGTTCGAAAACATCTTCATCTTTGATCAAAATAAAAGATGTGACATTTGAGAGAAATCGAGGCAGAGACTCGGACAGACGCGGGCAGATACAAAGAGCGGCAGAGGCAGTACGACACAATGACGATACGATGCTATTTCGATACTGTAGTAAATTGTACCTATTTCATTAATTTATCATATTTTCTAGCGTCTATTTGCGAACAAAGTCACACCCTTTCAGTCCCAACACACGAAAACTCAATATAAAAGTTAAATTTTCGGTACACTACACTGCAAAAAATTGTATAAAATAGCTATAATTAGCATATGCATTTTTATTGTTTATGGCCGATGTTAAGATTTGTAATACAAATATTTTATAGTATTTTAAAAGACAATATTTGTTTTTAAGAACCATAGTGTGAATAGTCTAATAATATATTTAGCAAATAAAAACAAAGTCAAATCATCCCGATTGGGCAAGGGAACAAGGGAGAGTAGGGACTTTGATCTGCTCCCTTTCCCCGATCATAATGCCGTTACGGTTCCATATGACTCTCACCCAGAACTTTCACTTGAACTACCACTTAACTTTCGGAGAATCGACACATCGAAGACTAAAGATCGAGTTCAATTCTTAGATCATCCGCTCCCGCTTCGAGCATCTGTTTTAAGAGTTGAACTCGATTTTCGAAACGACTTGAAAACTCTTACGTATCACAGAATATATCATATGTATTGAGTCATTGTGGCAAAAAGTGCAAATTTAAGCAATCTTTTCTGGTATGACATGACCTTTAAGAAAACTTTTTGTCATTTGTCAAGATAAAGAACGTGGTACAGCCAACGCGAAGTATACTCAGTGAAGGACAGCTACACCCCCTAACTGAAAGGTAATCAATTATAAAATGGAATACAAATTGAACAGCTAGTTTAGAGCTTGGAGTGAGTTGAGTAAATTTACAATTTCAACAACACTTATCTCTAATCATATACATATATAAAACAACTCAAGATGAATCTATTTACTATGAACTAATAAGAGCATTTGATCCACTCATTGTAAATTGTTTCATTGTATTATATATTAGGAAGTCCTGGTTTACAATATTATATGAACCTAGTTTTTAAATTTAAGGATCGGAATTAGTGATTAATATATAGTTATAATTCCAATAGATCATCACAGATTATGTTTTCCTAGATTTTGGTTATCTCACGGATAATTAATTAAGTGTTTTGTATTTAAAAAATAAATAATGTATGCATTGTGATCATAATTCTCGGTATGCATCGACCTTGCCATTTATGTAATCAATCTAATTTATTGCAACCTCATTTATTATGTTCAATCATCATAACTCACAGTGACATTACAGTATAGTATCATCATCTTACATACATAAACCTAATTGGATCCTACTGCAAGATATATTATTACATCTTAAAGGTCAAGCATTGAAGGTTTTCCGCCTCCCTGGCCAAACAACGTATTATATAATACATACAAGACCCAAAATCGGATACGGAAATTGCGTCGTCAAACAGTAGGCGTCGATCAGGAAGTCGATTCGAGTGCCCTCTGCTTAACCACACGCGTTAAAGTGACACAACTCGTCACCATTGTCCGAATTGTTTGGTATCGATTTCGGAAAAACGGACGCCTCGGTTTTCCTTCGCCGCGGAAAACTCACCTACGCTGAATATCATCGATGCAAACAGCTTCTAGAAGAGAACAAATAGAACGTGGCTATTTCTATAGTGTGACATCATCATCGGGCGGTCAAGTAGATTTATATTTTAGCGTGTGCACATACACACTCGATAGCGTATTCTGTTATGAATGTGACTAGCTTTTACTATTAGACGTGATTTTCCTTCTGAATTAATTCGAAATCAAAACGCTTATGATTCAAACCCACGCTTCTGAACTGCCGTGACTGAGGTCTATATCCATAATCGTCTAATTTTAAATTAATTCTCAAAACTATACCATAGACATAGAGCACACTCGTACAGGTGTACAAAAATGAAATTATTCGCACCTGTTGTTTGCGACGCGAGGTCATATATGTCATAAATGTAGTAAAACTGATGATGATGATACACATTCAAAAGGATATGTTCCTATTGTGTATGCGAAACCTCCGTCGCTTGAGCGCTTTTCTATTGGAACAATTTGCGGTTATTGAGTTCATTGTTTTGCGATCGACCCCTTTTAGTGACCCTTCATAAAAGCGAGGGTTGGCGTGAGCAGCCTTGACACGGTTTTAAAGCATAGTTGTTTTTTTTTATATTTTGTTTGTATCGATTTATATGTTTCTGTAACCTACCCATGAATTCCAATTAACATTTTGTAATATGTACCCGCAAAAAGGGCTTGATATTTAGATGCATATAGTCTTGGACTTTAAGAAACTCTGCCTAAATATCAACTTCCCAAATAGGATTGGCATTCGTGTTTGTATTATCAAATTGGTGATTCACAAGCGACGGATGTTTTGAGGAAATGCGAGGCTTTGCGGGGGCGTCAAACGACATTTGAACGTTTTTCTCTCGGCAAGGCCTTTCGAATTCGTCCAAGGCAGTCATCTGGTGAACCCTCATCCGATCAAGTTTCCCTTTACGGTCAACGAATCTTAAATAACAGTGCCTTATCCCGGCGCAGTGACGAAATTGAACACGGCCTCCTTAAACGGAAACCTTGATTGCTGCTACTTGCGTCCTCGTTCATTTTTTTAAGTATAAAAATGCGATACCATTCGATACGAAAGCACAAACAATCAACGTACAGTGAATGGTTTTTTTCAATACGTTTATGCACAAGTTATTCGGCACCATTGTAATGTTTATTCAAGTACATACGTAGCCAACAAACGTTGAGTCACACTCGACACACAAACATCGGTAGTTGTATTTACTTCGTGTGTTATTTTTTTTTTTTTTTTCACACAATTTTCTTTGATTTTTATAACACTGCGATCCAGTTTCGTCTCGAGACTATCGATCGTTCCAGATTCCGTTTACTTTCAAAGTATCGTGTGGCAGTGTTTACCATAGCATGATCAGCGTGCCAATTCCGTCTAGTCTAAATATCACAAACGCTCCTATGTGAGCCAAGGCTAACTCAGGTGCCTATTTTTTCATCAGAAGCATCTGCCAAGCAACTTCATCGTACTCGGAATATGATTTTTTTCTTCCCTCGCGTTCGTGACCAATTTGGACAGCAGATTTTTGTTGAGCAATCAAGTATTAAAAAATTGATGATAATCTTTTCTACATACCTATATTTGACTATGAGATTTTTCAATATGAACTCTTTGTTTGTAGACTACTTTTTTTACTGACTTTTTGCGATATGAAGCATAGAACTGAGTTGCTGTTTCGCGCTTAGGCGCAAATTAAAATTGTAAACCATACATTCGAATTTACTGTATATATCAACAACATTAATTTAACAAAATATTTAGAATATAAATTGAATCATAACTACACACATACACACAAAGTGTAGCTTTTGAAACCCATGAATTGCATATATAATTAAATGTAGTATCAGTAAAGGAACTGTCAAGATGCATTTACATACATACAAGTAGTGTGAAAAATTTAATGTTGTCAATAAATTATTATATTAAACAATGCCGCGCTCAAATTTAACAGTTGTGAAACGTTCATTTGCTGTTCAAACCAAAACCCAATCTAAACGAATATACTAATAGTACAATAGTTAGGTAAGGTTTGGGTTTGAACTCCACGGGAAACGCAGTGGGAAGTAACAACTGTAGTTTTTTAAAAAAGTTTTACCAATAAACTGATTTTTATTTTAACGCATAGTCGCAATTAGTTTTAAAATATTTGTTATTTTTAACTATTCGAGTGTCGAATAGTAAATATAAAATATTCGAACATATTCGTCAAGTTACAAAGAATTTAAAAATTTAGTATGAATAATGAATTCAGGTTCATTCATACACATGAAATTTAATTTTAATTATATCTACTGCCAAAAATATGATCATAATAAATTACTTTAATTTATGAGATAAAAAATCTGATATACAATAAAAACATAATTTAAATCAAAATAAGATTTTTACTCTACAATTTATAATTGCAAAGTCCAAGCAAAGTCAAATATTTCCGCTAGTTATATGAGTAATATCCTATGTTCGTAATCGTTTTGATGCCACGTTTATTTCTGATTAGTTTTAACAGATTGCATGAAAATACTAACTCAAAACACTATAGTCTATTTATTTTCAAGAGTCAGTGCGCAAGAACATTGTTTAACGCGTAATCATAACATGCTTTTAAATTTCTGCCCTGTGATTGGTCGTTCGCCGTAAGATCAATCGTTTCATTGAGAACGACCAAGCACAAGGCAGAAATTTAAGAGCACATTTTGATTACGCGTTAAACAATGTTCTTGCGCACTGACTCTTGAAAATAAATAGACTATAGACACTTTAGTATGTTTTTCATTACAACAAAGTCAAAAATTTAATGTTATATTTAATAGTATAAAATACGTTCAATCAAAACCCTCACACCCTTCCCCTCAAGTCGCAGTAAACTATTCGACTCAATCCAAATCTTATCTACTGTTAAGAATCAAAATATTTCACAATAGTTAGAATATCACTAAGGTGTTAATAAACTTAATCACAGACTGTATATCTTTATATGAGAGCGAGCCAGATCACGAGCCAAGTAGGCGAATGAGTTGAACTGATGGATATAATAAAATATAGGCAAAGAGAAAAACGACTGATATCATAGTTAGCTTATCGCCATTGAACTGATTCATTATGGACCGAGTTTAGAAGCTTTAGCACGATTTTCTCAACGCCCAATTCGAACCGGCCCTCTCGGGTCAGTCGTCAACCTCTCTCTAAACCGGTGGGAAGTGCAACACTTCCTACCTTATTCGAGTCATGGTGACGTCATTCCATTCTTCGGCGAACAAAAGCCCCTCTCGTGTCTTCCGATGGCCATAAATGAGCAAACGTTATTTTCGGTATTCGGTATGCGGACCCCGCGAATGATCATCCGCGCACACGGCAGAACACGTGCTAGCAGCTAGAAGACGCTTTCAACATTCTAAAAACGAAACTATTCGCATCCGAGCTTTCTGGACGCTTTTGATCTCTCATCTAGACGCTCAAGTTCGACGAACCGATAGCTCGCACGCGTACAATATTTTCAATCGTCGTAAAATTATGTCATAAAACAAAGGGGGCAAACGCCGTAAACTTGGCTGCGGCTAATGGAGTTTCATGCGACTAAAGCCTTGAATATGCCATTTGATTCGGATTTTATGATTGAAAATGTGACGGTCGGTTTTGTATTTATCGGTTTATATTCTGTCGTGCGATACTGATTCGAAGCGGATTAGATTCGTATAAGAATGCCAAGCTTTGTATAATAAATAAACGAGATTGCCAATATTATAGAGGTAATATGTTAAATTACTAATTTTTAATATTAATAAAACTTACTTTTATATTTTAAAACTTAACTATTTAAATGTCGCAAGTACGCCGGCGCATACAGACGACATAGATGCCGCTAGGACGCGGGTGTCTATCAGAAAAATTATGAAATAATTTTTTCAAAACTATTTTATTTGGTTTCTATAATAAATATTAGTTCACACAAAAAAAATATATTTATAAAATTTCGCTTGGCACTAAAAAGCTTAAATAAGAGATTTGTTTTTGATAATCTTAATTTTAAGCATACATATTATATCGTACGATATGTTTCGAAACAGAAAATAATCAAATAAGAATACCAGGCTTAATGTAAATAGCAAATAAATTAAATGGCCAACATGAATATGACCCAAATTGTAAATCTTCCGTTGTAAAATGTCTAGCATTAACTCGATGCGTTACAACTGTGTAAACACAATCAATAACCATTAAAACAACAGACTGAAATCAGTCTGAAAATATGTGAGATATATTTTATTAATAACAGCTTTCAATCAATAGATGTCGCTTTGTTCAACCTAGCTCACTTTTATTTTAGTCATTCATTCATGAAATTAAAAAGCCATGAAAAGAGTCGATCGTAATTATAATTATATAATATACACCACTGATCTAATGTGTTTTAAATGCATTATTGTAAAATAATTCAGTATACACTATTATTTTTAATTTTAGCATTCTTCAAAATGAACTAGAAGATGTAGAACAAGCTATGAGAGCCAGATATAAAAAAATCGTAGTTAAAAATTTCTTGCCATAGAAAATAATTATTTCCAATTGTATAAATTCCTACCATTGAAAATAATGATTCAGTTTCAAAATATGTATATTAAACCTGTGATTTCTGAAATCCGATACATAGGCTTTGCTCATTTAGCGAAATTTTCCAGATCATCATTGAAAAAAAATAAGATATATTTTTAAATAGATGTAGGTTATTTTATTCAGAGGCAACATATAATTTTCCAAACATATATTTAGTTTATTATGTAATACATCGATATTTAGACAGTCCAAAAGTCTCGACAGCTAAATGGTATAAAACTATAAACATATTAAATGCCATACACATCTGTTTTTTTTATTATATCGATAATAAAGCTTCGTTTTTTTTATCATTAACTAAGCAAATACAGGTTAATTATAAATATTTATGTCAGTTAACATGTTCTCGTCTTGGGGGCTTTCATATATTAAAAAGTAGCTATATAATCTCACGTATACATTTCAGGTTTACATTTAGTTCAAAATGTATCACTGCGATGCTAATGCAAACAGGTCGGATTCAAATAAGAACACTCACACCTCGTTTTACGGATTTTTTCGCTATTTCGTCCTTTTTTAATTAGGTCTGGGTTTCGATTTAAAGCATAGAGTGCTTCGATATAACGATTGAATTTTATGTTGTTAAAACAGTCTCAATCAAGGTGGAAAAACCACTAAGGCATATTTTAAACAAAACTGAAGGTGATCCTTTGATTAAGCAACTTTGGAAAAGTACCATTAGCGAATCTTGTAAATATAGAACTCAGTTGCATTAACATAGCAATTGAACTTAGAGAATATCTTTCTAACGAAGAACTGATCAAATCAGAAACAGTCCAAGCACCAGACAAAGACCAAACAATTAATCTCTGGGATTTGTCAGAAGCACAACATTCGAAGGATCCAACTCTGAATAATTTCGTAGACAAGCAACATTGAAAATGGAAAGAAATGTTTATTTAAACGTCGTACATGTATCATCATAACAATAATCAGAAATAAATTAGTCATGAAAATTATTACAAACAAATAATATTGATCCTATGACTGCAAAAAATAACAAAAAATACAGAAATATTTAGTATGTTTTATCAAATATTTACATAACAAATTACCGGAGTGACTACTATGTAAATATCAACAACCAACTAATTATGTGTAAAAAAAAATAAACGTAGTTGAAATGCAATTTTAACTCTTACTATTGAATTAAATAATAATTTAAACTTAAAGGTTTCATTGAGTAATATTGAAATCTATAGCAAAAACAGTTATTAACTAAATACAAGATAAAAATTATAAAATTTTTCGCTGCACAACAATCTGCTATTATGCTATTAATGCTATTACGGTAGATCTATGCTGCAAGTCAATGACTAACACCTGAAATACCTGGATTCGCATCTCTCACAAACCCTACTGTATGGGAGATCGGAATTAGTTATAATTATAATTATGATTTCGATCTATCTAATTAGGTTTTCCTAGATGGTAAATTAAAAACCAGCTAGATTGTGCTTATATGGTATCAAAAATTCTCTAATCAAGAGCTAAATATAGCTCATAGAGGTTATCACATATTATGTATTGTATAAAAAACTTGACTCATCAATCATATAAATAAAAAAAATATGTCGCATTTTGAACAAACAGGTTTAGAATTTTCTACGCACTCCTTTCTCATAAGATTCTTATGGATAATTATAACTGACAACAAATAATGAATAAATTTGCGAGTAGTGCTTGATATAAAAATTTAGAAGCAAAGACGATATTTTGTCAAAGACGATGTTCTAGATTTATTGTTCCAAAACCGGAAAGATTTAGGGTCCGTATTTTCGAAAATATTTTTTTTTTTAATAAATTAATGTTTCGATTAAAATAATTTGTAAATAAAATACTGATTATTTCGAAACAATAGTTGCCGGGGTATTCGAATGCTTTGGTTTTGCTAATCAATAAACATGGGGACTCATGCGAGCAGTAATTGATTTTATTTTTTCAGTCAATTAATTAAAATAATAATCATAATCCAGTGCTAATATAAATAAGCATAATTAAAAATTACATGATTTTTTTTCTAATTTTGATAGTAAACTGAAAAAAAATATGAAATGTATTATTTTTTTCAACAATCTACTAGTGTGAGCAATGTTTTTCAACTGAAACAGACGTAAAGTTTAAAAAATACGTATTGATTAAATCTAAGTTTAAGTTGCCGTATCGAATATAACGCCAAATACCGAGGCAATTGTGTATTCTAATCGTACAATGACGCGCCGGTTAGCTGTTGGCAGTCGTCCTATTATGAACAATTTCCAAGAATTTTGGAAAGCTTGGAACGCTCTGATCTAAACCTCGCCATTTTATTTATGGAAATCAGCAAGTTTGAATTAGCGGATTTAATTATTATAATATATTAATGTAAATCTCCAAACTAGATAAAAAAATTTGGATCTTCTACTGGTATAAACGCAGCGGTAGTATGTAGTTGTATAAATTAAAATGAATGATTTGTTATACGTCATTTGGCTTTACGTACCAGAGACGTATATAGGCCATAAAGCGAGGTATTTGTGCATTTGAACATTAATAGAATTTCCACGGAAGAACATCGTTTTAAATTGAATTGAATGTTGCAAACTTAGGTTCGACATTACTCCGCCTACGTTAGAATCTGTCTAGACGCCGTCGACGAGCACTTAGAAAGTTTGTGAATTCGGGGGTGCCAAATTTACGATCGTAGCTAAATATAGAGTGGCTAAATCGGGCGTTCGTCCCCTATTTATATAAACGCAGGCTGTTTTATTCGATTTGAGAAGCTCGGCGGTAGATGCATGTTATATTTACAAACTAAACGTAAACAAACTTCGCATACCTCGTAGTGCTTTTGAAGAAGTTGTTGCTTTCTCTGTTCATGAGGTCCGAGCGGAACTTGTTCATCTCCTCTTCCATCTTCCTCATCTCGGTGTCGAATCTCTCGCGGATGCTGGAGAATTCGGTGTCGATGACTGAGAAGTCACCCATCTTGATGGGCACGTTCCTCTTGATGCCTCCGTCGGCCATGTCGATGCGATTTGGTTTACTTCAAAGGAGAAAAACAGAGCGAAGAGGACTGTACACAAGTACACGCTCACGCGACGGTCGATCGCGCACTGTCGGATCGTTACGGCGCCAGACGCTGTGCGCCCGCCGCTTTTATAAATACAAAGCGACGCCCATACACGCTGCGATTTAATTCGCAGCAAAGGATGACATTCGCATTCTTCCGGATGCGTTGCGCGCGACCGCTCCCACCATTACATACTTTTAACAGAGTTACCATACGTACTCTTTTTCAAATGTCCAATTTTTATGGAATAAAAAAATAATAACAAATGCATCAAAATGACTCCCATCCACAAAATATGATTCAAAATAACTACAGACATGGCTAGTGTAACCGAGCGTTCCCACTACAACGGCGACAGTACAATACATAATTGTATTGCTTTTAACGTAAGCTTTAGTTTAGTGAGAATTGAATGAAGTATGAAGCGCAAAAAATAATTGACATATATCGAATATACGAGCGAAACAATTGGTTGAATGATCTCTGTATGGTTGTGATTTGCTGGAGAGCTATTTAGCATACAGTATAAAAGGTCTGACAGGGAGAGTCTGTGCAAAAAAATCGCATTAGGAGGATTATACACATCAGCAAAGACACGACAGATCCTCGCTGCTACAGTCGACGACAATGCAACTCGACACTCCAGCGAAGACTCTCCGATTTTCAAAACCAACTATTTCCACTCCACCACCTGACGGGCGAACGACAACTACATTTCCATATACATATATAGTGGTAGTTAGTATATGCTTAATTAAATGAACTGTTACCAACTATTCCGACGTCTCTTTTTGCTGCAGTCACAGCCCTTCGGTCGCAAAACTCGAAAGGTCAAAATTTACTATGGATATATAATAGAATCAAGATATCGAAAATATTATCCAGAATATTTCATAACAGATTGAAATTCATTTTTTCGAATACAAGCTTTGAAAGAGTATAGGTGGCGAATGTTCTTTGAAGGGCCGGATATGTAATAGAGTCCGGATGAAAGTGAATTGCATTACCAAAATAGTATATTACGAAACAACGCACGTGCCACTTGCAGCTTTCAGAGTTTTGAATGTGTATGATTGGTCAGCCAAATTAGGCGCTTAGTAAATATTTCACAAATGTGTTATTATTTAAGGTACGTTTACCAAGGTTGCCGAAATAAATATAACTGATCAAATATCCCTAACCGATGACCGGAAGTAAACTATGTAGATGATGTTTCGCCTGATGTAATGATTTTCGGATATTTATTTTCTCGAAAATAGAACGAAATATAAAAATGTAGTTTTTGGGCAAGAATTTTTCTGTTAACCTTTTAACAGAAGTCTTTGACTAATCTTCGCGTAATAAGCAATGGTTTTCATTTTATTTTGTCGTTGTTTAGAGCACTCGACTTTCACGTTCCGAATTTTTAGACTGTGCTTCATTAAAAAAAACAACAGTTCGATGCAATTCCTTCACCTAGTGCATGTGCGTAACTTACCTTTAAGTTTGACGGTAGGTTATAATGAGGTGCATGGCACGCGACTTACATATGTATGTACAAATAAAAATCAGTTTCAATATAAAAATGCTTTATTTATACAAAAAGAGAAACATATGAACCAAATTAAAATTTACAACATTTTATTATTTATTTTACATTATAACGTTTTTCGTTTAACATCGTCTAGATGCGGAATAAACATATACAAATTTATAAATCTTTGGAAACATTCTTTCATCAAAAATACTGTTTTGAACATTTTTAACCACATAAAAATACTTAAATCTCCTTAAAAAGTATCGATAGTGTACAGAGAAAATATGTATTTCGCCCACGCTGGCTAAGAGATGTGTATCGAATCCGCGGCGGATCATATTTAATTAATGATTCATTCTAATGATCCAGAATAGTCCATCTATCGTCACCGACATGCAAGTTTAGTAATAAGTTATTACTAATAACTGCAAAATATGGCATCGCCTACTGTCTTGGCACCGTATCGGCTGCACTAAGATAAATAGGTTACAGATGCGAGGGATTATCTATTAGATCATTTGAAGTACATTAAAATGTATTAGAAGATTGCCACATTAAAAAAATAGAATAACAATAACTAATTTTCAAAAAAATGAAATTATATTTATTTAAATCTTTCAATCGATAATTTACATTACTATATTATTTATTTACAAATATTATTTTGTTTTTTAAATGTTCATTTGGTCAATCGTCGATGACGTTCAATGTCATAAAATGTATCGTGACGTCACCTAAGGCACGTTTCCATATTAGTCTCTCAAAGATCGATATCTTACGTCGACTTTCGATGACGACAAGAAAAAATATTCCAATTTCAAACGCAACGCCAATTAAGGTTGTCGGCGCGAATGGCGCCCACTTCAAACGCGGGTGCTAATGACAATTCCATCAGTTGAAAAAAATTCACAAATAAATAAATAATAAGAGTTTAAAAATGTTTTTATTTTAATAAGTCAAATAACAAATAATATAATTGAAAGATAAATATATTTAAACTTAATGGAATACAACTTTTGGCCATAACATATATTTTTATAAAAGAATGGATTCTTAAAGTAGTAAATTATTTAAAAGTGATAAATGCAAAATAAGTTTGAAAACATTTATAGGCGAAAAGAAGTTTTGCATAGCAAGCCGTAATACGCTTTAAAAAAATTAAGGTGCAGTTTTTTCAAGAACTATACATATAAGGTAAACAAGGAAATACTGTAGAAGCACGTCGCTTCAGTTTACAATTATACATTTACAAAACATATCTTTACATTTTTAACGTGGTTTTTCGTTGAACGTATCTATCGCATACATCGGGAGATACTTTTCATAATTGTCACATTGTCTAAAATTTCATGACAACCTCCCCACCCCGCATAAATGATATTTTTTAACGATAAGTTCTACTCAAAATATAAAGAATACATAGTGAATAATTTTAGAGGTATTTATTTAAATTTCGCTACAACAATGAAGCACTCGTTGAATTAAATTAATAAAAAACAAAAATTTAGTGGCATCTGTCGAACGATCGCGCAATTATTTTCGTACTGAATCACTCGACTGAGTCACGCGTCGTCGGCAACAACGTCGGAATTTCCCGTTAAGATATTATATTTAATCTTAAAAGTATTGTTCGATTGTCTCGTTGCAATCTTATCGGAATTAATTGGAGTTTGTATGCGATTAGCGATGCCATTGTGAACGATTTTATTTTAATTTTAAAACATTTCATCGTTACGGCCAAGAGGTGGGATATGAAAACGACAGGGTGTGAGAAGTCCCGTTTCCACCCCCGATTATGGGTTCGAAAACCATGCGGCAAGCGTACTCTTAACAAAAAATGTCTCGTTTAATATAAATAAATTTATTTATCAAGAATATATTATGTGCAAGTAACAAAGCTAACGGTTTTTATAAATAGTCTTAGACGATATAGTTAGGTATAAAAAGGCGAATACTTCAAGGTTTGGCCGTCGGTCCGGCTTCGACAGACGAGGGCACCGCCCACCAGATGATCAGCGAAATGAGCACGATGGCTAGCACGGCGATAATGATCATCATCTTTAGGTTCTTCCACCAGTACTTGCGCTTCAGCTTGACAGCTTGCTGCTCGAATTGGGAGGCGCCGTGCTGGAGGGCGTCGGCGCGATAGTCCAGTTCGGACAGTTTCTGGTCTCTCTCCAATACTTTCTGCACGTTGACGCGCATTATGCCGACCACCTCGTTCACCTGTTGCTGGGTCTGCTGCAGGGCGCCGTCGACGCCGGACCGCGCCGCGCTTCCGCCGGCCTCTTCCATCTTTCCGTTTTCTTCGAAAAGGTCTTCGGCTGATCTTAAATAGCGTGCGGCGTGCGGCGCGCGTTGCCTCCGGTTGCCGACTCCGAATCGACGATCAACAGGTCGATCAAGATGGCCGGCCCTGACGTCACCGATTTGTTTATGCCACCCCGATTGGGCCGTAACGCGACCGGTTCCGGCTATTAACTCGTAATAAATTTACGATTACAATAAAAAGAAACAATTTATTCTCAAATATAAATTAATAAAACTCATTTTATTACCTTTTTTATACCCATATTTTTCTCGATAATAAAATAAATTAATTGCTATTTTGCTTAACTTAATTACATTTTCATAATAATGTTTCTGTTTTTTCTGATAGCGGTTCACCTTGTATTTTTCAACATGGGCACTTTCTCTTACCCTCCCCTGTCGCCCCTCCCAAGCCTGTGACATAATTTATGAATGCCGCCTTAGGATTATTTTTAAATTTATACTGGCATGAATTTTTTATACACTATTATAAATATTTCATTAATTATTTCGTCCACGAGAAATCTTCTAAGTTTATTGTTAAATATCGCCCTTTTGTTATTCAACTCATAATTCTCTGTGTGTTATATGTATAATATAATACATACGTTGAACTTATTCTTTGAAAACAAGTCAATAAAAGTAATTTAATCGAACTTCGAAGGACCAGCGAAATACTCATATAATTTTTCGCATTTTATAGTATTTTCCACGAATAGTATTTCATGTTTAAGGAAAGGCGTCAGTGAAATTGCGACAGTATGTGAAAAAGTTATCTTGTACAATATACCATCTTATGACATAATAACATAAGAGAGATCAACATTTTACGAAATAAATTTATGGAAGCCGCCTAGCAATAAATAGGTTCATTCCTGCATCCGCACTTTGCGGCCGTCAGTGGCATATGAACGAGCGGGGAACTCGCGCTTAAGTTATTGCCGAGCATCTCGGTAATAATCTAAGTGCAGGTGTTATATGCACGACTGGATACTTTTGTTATTGCCGGGCATCTCAGAAATAACAAAAGTTTTGCTGAGCGTGTCACAAATAAAGCAAAACAATCTGCGTCTGTATAATCGCTTCCAGCATTCTATTTGTTTAGTCTATTATCCGTGTAGATGCCAGTGTTACAATTTTTATCAGCAGTGTGTCTATAAGACTTGTTAGACAACCTGGATATGCTAAATAGTCCGAAAAGTCCGTGAACTGTTGAAGTGAGCCAGAAGTGAAATATTGACTTGCCCATCGCTATCAGTGATGTAACTTCAAATTTTAGGCTCCGCTGCAAAATAATTAACAACCCTCCACCATAAAAAAACCGGATATTTTTTTTATTTAACCCTTTAGCCGCATTCAAAAACTTTTCATACAATTTTTAATAAATAAAGAAATGAGTTTTTATACATAAATTTATCTATAATTTAATTTAATACTTTTATGGCAAATTATATCTAAAATTTTAATCTAAAAATATAATGAACATGTCAATTTATAGCTAAAGTTTTATTTCGATTTATGAATATGTTGAACATTCGGTGTAAATTGTAAAAAATATTACCCCATACAAAATATAGGAATTTACTCGCGCACTCGATACAATCATATGATGAATCGATGGCAGCGCAGCGGTGGTGAGAATTGGAAATAGCAATAATTCTTTGTGAAATATTTAATTTTAATATATCTACTAATGTTTTTCGGCAAACCTCAAGAGATGTCGTTATATGAAGGTTTTAATAAACAATTCAATGATTTTTCAACCTTAAAATATATAAGATTCAAAAAGTTGATGACGGGTAGGTCCGTTATCCGCGCCTGGGACTTATTTGCCATTTTT
The DNA here is from genome assembly GCF_051122295.1 of Plectrocnemia conspersa. Classification (NCBI taxonomy): domain Eukaryota; kingdom Metazoa; phylum Arthropoda; class Insecta; order Trichoptera; family Polycentropodidae; genus Plectrocnemia; species Plectrocnemia conspersa. The sequence goes on from NW_028277178.1 coordinate 20,435,890, forward strand.
GTTTTTTAATGTGCAATTAAATATCGAGAAAATTATTTTTATTTTTATTTATAAAGGGCCCTTTTATATATGGACCTCCGCCTACAGTCTGCGAAAGGTTAGTTACGCACCTGCCCATCATGTGTTCTGATGCCGTGCGAGGTTATTGAGTGTTGGAGATAATAAAGGTTGAAAGGTTTAACTTAATTTTTAAGAATTTAAGGTCCTTGATAATTTTTAATTTATTCTGGAATTTGATATTTTAATTTATTCTGGATTTTTTAATTTATTCTGGAATTTATTCTGGAATTTGCTAACTTTACCTCTAGCATTATAATATATTAAATTTAAACAATTGAAAGTATAAAAATGTAAGGAACGTGCTAAAAGAATATTTTTTAGAATTCAATAAAAATAAAGTAATAATTAAATGTGTATATATTGTGCGTATTAAAAATGGCAATATGATGGAAATGTTCAATAAATTTATTACTCTATACATTTTAAAATGTAAAACATAAAACGAAATAAAAAACAATATTTTCTTAAAACAATAGCATAATATTTCATCTTAAAAAAAGCTGGTGATATTTTATTTAAAAAAATGCACTGCAATTATAATATAGAGAAATTTAGGAATATTTAAAAGTTTTAAACATATTTTATGTAGTAATGGTTAATGGTCAAAATACGGATTGTTATTTTCATATAATTAAATACAGTACTGTCATATTCAATGCGTTTGACAGCTACCCTAGAACGCAAACTGACAAAAGTTTTGAGAATTAAAGTATTATCATAATACTATAATGCTTGCGGCAAAAGGAATTTTGCGACTGCACATAATGGTAGAGTTGTCTTACGTCATTCTATTAATAAAACTCTTACCTAACATTTTGTTATATATTTATGTTTTGCTAATTTTATTAAATATGTTACTTATGAAATTTTAGTTTTATAATACATTAATTCTAAATAAAAACTTTGTTGTTTTTCAGAAAAATCTATGCAATTATGCATTAACTCCAATAACACGGTTCAGTGACATAGTTCACCGCGATAACGAAGACCTGGAAACTATTGAAATTCCCAAATACAACGTCGACAGGATTGAAACACTTGAAACGCGAAAAGCAAGGTTCGGCTAAATTTTTTGAACTAGTCAACTATTCAGGTAAATTCTATGTAATTATATTAGATCATTTGTTACATTTATAGATTAGTGTATCAATCCAGAAAACGAGGCATGCTTGAGAATGATCTGCTATTGAGTACTTTTGCAGACAAATATTTAAAAAATATGACCGAAGAACAAACACTGTTATACGATCGACTCATAAATTTACCTTCTAACGATTGGGATATTTATTATTGGGCCACAAATCATAAACCAACTCCGGCAGAATTTGATAATGAAATTATGAGCTTATTCAAAGAGCATGTTGCCAACAAGGATAAAACGAGTAGAGTGAGACAACCTAATTTGAATTAGCTTGGTACTTATATTAATTTTAACTAGATATTTATTACATTGTATTTAATATTTAATGCATTTAATTAATAAATGTATAAAACAAATATGTGATTAATTTTTTCATTATTTTATATGAAAAATATTTTTCTTATATTTTATTGACATACATATATTGCAAAAAACTGACTTGAAAAATATTTAGACAAGTGTGTTTTTGCACATGTAGTACTAGATCAGTTTATAAAATATATGTGTTTGTGTAACCTTGTAATATTCCAGAATTCATTGAAATAAAATGATTATAGGTATAAATGCGTTTTATTTTCTATTTGAAAATTTTAGAACGCAATAGTGTTTCTTAAATTTATAAGTGTCATCGTTATTTGCTTCAAAGTGTATATGTTTTGGATCTTAACTTACATAATTTTATTTCAAGGACAAGACAATTTTACAAAAAATTATTGCGATTAAATTTTTCGTCAGTTCTTTGTTCAATATTTACTTGAACAAGTTTGCATTATAATACATCGGCCTTGAAAAACAAAACATGTACATATTATCATCTATTTGCTTTAAACTTTATCTTTTGCTTCTTGAAAAAATTCTTTCGAAGAAAAAATGATCTTACGATCCCATCAAAAATATTTGTTTTTATGATTATGACACGAACGATGAACTATTGATCATGCACTAGTATGAACCGGATTAAATATTATACAAATTCACGCCATATCGATAATTGTTACTAAATAAAAAACCTTTAGAAAATCTATATTGAGAATTACTTCAACTTTACAGTCGCGACAATATTTGTATTTTTGTTGATGCAATAATAACTATCATTTCGAATAATAATTGAAACAAACAAACACATTCCAAGCTATTTATGATGATAGCTGTTATATTATAACAACCATCTTCATTAATCATAATAACAGATTAATAGAAAAGTGGAAATGTAAGGATCCAATTCATCAAAATCTGATAATAGTCAACGTCAAAGTGACGGATGACCTATTTGTATAGGTCAAAATGTTTTAATATATTCGACAAATTGGCTCATTCAGTCACGAGAATTGCGTAGAAACTGTATCAAGATAATATTGTCTTTGCTTAAAAGCATAGACGGCAAACACATTCGTATATACATATCAGTATAATAATAGGTCACTCTTGGTGTCAGGCACAAACCAATATCAAATATTTGTGTATGTATTCGTATGTGCGATTGTGATTATATTTTTTAATATTTCATCTTTAGCTTGTTTATTAATTTTTGATTGTATAATGATTGACTTAAATTTTAATTAATTAACAAAAAACACCTGATCTACTTTTTAATTATATAATAAGAATATTTGTTCTTAATTATATATACAAATAAGGTTTTGTTGTTATTTTTTTACTTAAACAAAACATCGTGATAATCGTTACTACAAAAATTACCAATATAAATATTTTTTTGCACTACGTATGTATAACTGAACGAACAACATTCTTAACATAGTCTTGAATATACATTTTCATTAAATAAAGCAACGATTTTTTATTGTTTTTTTTAACACATGCAGACTATCTGCAAAGTAGTTTTTTTGTTGATTTCGAAAGCTTCATTTTTATGTCTTATAATTATATACATTACAAGTCATGCATATTTTATTATATGTAACATAAAATAGAATGTATTATATATCTAATATCTTTTAACTATTGCGATTACATGAATATAAAAAAATATTCTTATTGTAATACACAAATCTCACTTATATTTCATAATATGACTTTTTCTAGATAAAATAGCATAATTCAAAACATTTCTTGGGTTTATATTGAATTGTATTAAAATCTATTTTGAAATATTGGTATTCTATGCAATTCAACTCTTATAGTTAAGACTAATTTTAATGTTTGAGAATCTTTACATGATGTCACTAATACTTAATTTTAATGATAAAAACAACATTCTCTGTAAAGCAAAACTTGATATGCACTAATTATTATTTTTCGGTAAATGCCAATTTGTCACCGAGTGCGCATTTCCAAGAAAGTTGATATTTAAAATACAAAATAATATAGTTACTTTATTAATATGAACGATATAGTACATACAATTAATAACTATCTTAATAAAACTTATAAATTTGTATGTAATGGAAAGAATGATAATAGGAAAATCAATTAAATTAAAATCATGACGTGAGAGGAAATAACTAAGATTTTTATTCATAAGCTATCATTTTTATCGAGAAAATTGAACAGCTATTTTTTCCTCCTGTGCGATTTTTTCCAGCATGTATAATCTGGAAAACTTATTTTATTTTTTTATTTAGCTCTACATATGGGAGTATTATTCGATATAAGGTTTCTCTTTCTATATATAGGCTTGATGGCAAAGCTGTTGACTGTATTTCTGCATAGTAGCGGTCGTCGAACCTGTCTGCTGGAAATTAATAGTCTCCTAAGTTTTTTAGTCGTGTTTCTCTATAAAACAAACAAAATGAGAATAAACATCACAAACACATTTTTAAAAAAGTCGGTAATTTTTAAATTTATGGGCTACAAAAGGTAGATATTTTTTAAGAATATCAGTGCTTCCTAACCTTTATAGCACCGCAGCACAGTAATTAAAATATTTTCACGACATATTTATGAATATTTACTAACCCATTATCCTTTTATAGATATAGTATTTGAAGCAGTTCTATCAGTAAATTAAAAAAAGAAGCAGTAACTATTCAAACCTATGCACTGTTCATATGATTATCATAACATTAATAGTGCATAGGTCGGAAAACTTTTCAACCTTGCGGACTTTCAGTAACATGTGTAAATAAGTAATTTTCTGAAGGAAAACTATTTTACTTAAAGAAAACCTTATCATCATATGTCCGCGCAGTACAACTTTTTTGATATATTACTCATGCGATGTTATTTTATTTTAAAATACATATATATTTTGCTGATATTTGCCATTTTGATTAATAATGTGTCGCAAAGGGCAAAACTTCCTATTCTATTAATATATGATATTTTATTTAAAAAAATTGAGATCCATTTGGCCGCATAGCGCAAATTTGTAATTAGCCATGAATTATTTATTTCGCTTATTTGTTTGAATGCCTTAAATAATTTAAGTTTTTAATGTGGCCATTTTTTTTCTAAAATGCAATTTTATTTTATTTTTTAGATATTTCAATAATTATTTGTCATTTGTTCAGTGGCGTAGCTAGGGTATGTGCCGCCCAGGGCGATCCTGAAAATTGCCGCCCCCCCCCCCATACATTTTTTGCAGAGTCATAAAATCAGCATTTTTAAAAATAATAAATTGGTTATTATTAAGCTCTTGTTATTCGTGAATTTATATATGTTTTAGTGCATTTAAGGTTAAGAACCACACTAAACGATCCCATCGCGAATATGCCGCCCCCAAGCAAGTGCCGCCCGGGGCGGCCCGCCCCCTCCGCCCCCCCAGAGCTACGCCACTGCATTTGTTGAGTGCATATGCAACTAAATTCTTAGTTCAATTAAATTTGGTTTTATTATCATTTTAAAATATCAAGTGTTAGCTAAGTAATTATGTACAACTAGTAAAAATTGAATCGATTTTTAAACTTTTAATTTTTTGTAAACATTATCGTTTCCGCTTTGGTTTTGTTTAACGGGAAAGAGTTAACCAAGCCTCAATAACAGTGTGCTTGCAATATCTTATATATATAATTGTTCTAAGCCGCTTCATTCGAAACATTCTCCGTTCAATTCTCTACTCTGTAAATCGTATCGCTTTGTATGAACGGTGTATAATAATACCTACAAAGGAAATATATTATAATAATAAAAATAAAAATTGAATTTGCTCCGATTAATTTTCGAGCCGCCGGTATTGCATTCTGTTGTTTCGACTAATGAAAAATAAGCATTCAAACATAAAACAAGATGGCCGACAGTAACGTGACAACAGTTTTAAATAATTATTATTTATAAACAAAATTTTGCTACGCGACAATAATTTTCATTAATTCGTCATTTGTCTTAATATAAATAATCGGATTGCAAATTAACTAGGTGTGTTATAACTATGAAAATCTAATATATACATAATGTGTTGAGGATTAGAATAATACACTGATTAAACTAGATAAACAACTACAAAACAATCTTCATAATGAAATCTTCAAATTTTGAATTCCCGGCGACGGGCTCCGAGGCCGAAAAGTGAGTTTTTCCTTTTATAATACATAAACATTATCATTGCTTTCAATTTAATGAATATATTCGTTAGATTTGACTGAATATAATTACTTGAATTAAACGTGAACATGTAATATATTCTTAGTACGGATGAAGATTGACGTTAATGTCGATCAAACCGTATAAATGCTAATAAAACGTATTTTTTATCTACTGATATTTGGGGATACTAACGTGACAATGATTGTGATGCAGTCGGTTATTTAGCTTAAGAAGCTTGGTTACAGCAAAAAAAATTCACCTAGATCGTTTCGTTCCGAGTGACGACTCGCAATAAATTATATGTACATATGTGTAGTTTCTTGGATGTTATCTAATAGACGACATTTTACAATGATTATAAATATGTGATTGCATACCTGGAATAATCGATAACCAAAATATCTAAGAGTGGCTTATTTTTAATTCCGATGTGGCAAAATATGTATGTATACGTCATGGCTTTTAATCAATTTTTGTTTTGTGCCATCATTCCTCTTTAGGAATATCCAAACTCAAGATATTCAGTTACATCAAACTTATGTAGTATGTTCTTTATAAAAAGATAATACTTGCTGACAGTGACTTCAACATGAAAAGATTCACTCTTTGTTTATATACACCAATTCTACGATGTAGCTATATAGGTCATCAAATTGTTCTATCATTGTTTCTGAAAAATAATTAAAAACAATAAGACCTTTATCAAGAGTTAAACACTAAATACACTATTACTACTAATATAATCCATAAATTAAATATTAATGACAACCGAAATTTTGATATAAACATCGTTTTATTGTAAAATATTTAAATATAAAAAATCGTATCTTTGAGAAAAAATCTTGTGTGCTAATGGCACTGCTAAATTAAAATCCCGTCAAATGTGAGATTCCTTTAGTGATCCACTTCTGCTGTGCGAAAAAATAAGCTACTGCTAAACTCGTCTCAAACTTGTATCTGTTTGTGGCAATGACGTCATGAAAATTCAAAATGGTATTGTATACGTTCATGATAAAGAAATAATGGGAAGTTATCATTATGAACTCATTTTAATGGGCGTTTAACAATCGATTATTTTACGATAATGATCAAACTTTATTAAGCATTTTAATTTACCATAATTGTTGTTTACGAAATTGTTACTGAAAGATTATCAGAAACTGCACGTGTTGGGTGTCGAAAAAGAGAGTAGGTCAGATCGATTTCGGCTGAGAGCAACTTCTTTATTATATTGTTGTGGTTTCTGAATTCACCTATATTTAACAGTTTTATACGAACTAATCATAAATTCTACTAATACAGCAATGTGCTCTTTTTTGGTTATTAAAAAGTCGTGACTTTCGGTAATACATTGCGAAATTCTAAAAAATCTATGTTTACATCTTTAGTTTTAGAATAGTCATCTCTGAAGATTTCTCGAACGAATGTAAATGCTGACTTTGTGTGATTTCTGACTTTCTAAAACGTCTTCCTTTGATGTATAGTGACAATCTGAGAGCAATTTTGTATATTCACTGCTAAATGGGAATATATTAATATAAAACACGGAAACGCGAAATATTTTAAATAAGTGCTAATATCGTAAAATAGATGTTAAACTTATAAAAAAATTCGCTTTTATGTTAAAGGGTGATCCAACTTCAGTTTCCGTACTTTAAAAATAACACTCAAATTTAAGCATATCTCTTCTTAAGCAAACATTTGATATATTTCATTAATTATAAAATATAATATCAATTAAATGGCCGTCTCTGAATATTTTGCAGCAACCGATCATTTCGATGTAATTTTCGTACACTTCGGGCGGTATCTCTGTTATAACTTGCCGGATGTTGGTTATTAGGTGCTCAAACTTTCAGGTTTGTTGGCGTAGACATGACTCACAAAAACAAGCCGACGGCGTTAAATCGCATGATTTTGGCGACTGTTGACGTCATCAAGAGGTGAAATAATATAATTTGGGATTTTTCACGCAAAACATCCAATGTTGCACTCGATGTGTGGCAAGTTGCGCTATCTTGTTGGAACCACATATCTTCCACATCAATATCTTCGATTTCGTACCAAGATTAGTTGGTTTAACATGCCCCTATAGCGCTCACAGAGTATTACAGTCCAACGTAGATTTACAACGAATCAAAATATGCAATTTGAGTGTCTTGAACATCCGTAATACAGTCCCTTTCCCCGGTGTATTTCACATCTTTGGACCACTCATGGTGATGGAAGGATAAAGGTTCGGGTCAATTGAAGAGGTGCAGCAGATGGTGCCCGAATGGCTGCACACTTAACCAATTATTTTGTATTAGCGTGTTAACGTTAATAACGTGTATGCAGAACTTTTTCATAGCAAATATAATTTAATTGAATGTGATCGTAAGAAAGTATTAACAGGTGGCACGATGGAAATATGTTCAATGCCTAGTTTTAATAAATTGTAACGTTCAAATAAAAGTTTTCAAATGCTATACTGACTTAGTTGTTTTTTACATACTAATATATTTTAAATTTGTTACTAATTGATATATTATATTGATCATTTTAGTCAATTAGTTGAAATTATTAATAGTATACCATTTAAATTTTCACTACTTTTCGGTTAAATTGCTAATTCGATTTATTCTTTGCTGGCTGTTCCACAGAAATAATGTTAGTATAATATTGTTTGTGTTTTTTTTTAAATATGTATGATGTTAAATATTATTTTTAATAAAAGTGAACGAATACTGGTGATTTTTTATAGTAAATTTAAATGCGAAGTAGATGCTAAAAAAATTGTTTTGCTACAATCTGAAATTTGATAAAATAGATGCCAAAAATATCTCTTTGTGTAAACTTTTATCAATGCTTCTGCTGTAACCTTCTACGTGTATGCAAGTATTTGGTGCTAATTATTTGTATGTTATTATTGAATAATATCAGTATAAAACTTGTCTTGAGAAAAAAATTTAAAACTAATAATAATATTTTACGTATCCTCATAGGGTTTGCGTACCTGGCTTTGGAGAGCGTTGTCCTGAGAAATCAAACTTTCCTACTTTAAAAATGTTAAATTTTCTTTGGACACCCCTGCGTATTGATTCCCTTACCTTTAGTACGCATACATTTAGAGACCACAGACTATTTTTAAAGAAGGTCACAGTGTTGCATCATTTTGGTTTGTTTTCGTAGTATTAATTAAAACTCATTGGGCCATCGGTAATGAGCATTGCGAATTAGATTTTGGCCTTAAAGAATGCAAATCAGCAATGTGTGTCCTACGTAAGCGGCCAATAGGTCAATTCGAATTCCCCGAGTGTCGGGTTCGATCCAGCCGCGCCGGCCGCATTCAAAGTCTCGGTCATTGTTTTGCGTTATTGTACACTACGAAAATAAAATTTTCGCCATACATTATGCTAATCGAATTTTTTTCCATTTTCCATTCACGGACCTTTCGTTGACCCGTGAGCGGTGAAAAAGAATCTGCACAGTCAAAAGCGAAGAACGTATTACGACAAACGTGCGCGTGGTGAACGTTTACAATAAGTTCGTGGTGTAAAAACTGCAACGACCATATTTCGGTACCTCTCAATTACAACGACGCAAGTCTTAGTGTTTACTATCTTATTGATTGGTAATATTTAGCTTTGCTAAGGAAATAAACTGTTTTTTTATGATATAATTCCTACACTTTCCATGCATAAAACGATACCTTGAGAGAATCATTGATGTGTGCCATTCATTCCCTAGGCAATTTTATCGCATATGAACCATAGTGTTTTTCAATTTCTATTCGGTCTGGGATATCGGAATTAGTGATTATTATACAATGTGATTATAATTCCGAGCGATTATGACAAATTATGTTTTCATAGATATTCCTAATCTCACGGTTCTCGAACTAGGTTGTATATAATGACAATTATTGATTCTAAGCTGTAATATTAGTTTATAAAAAATAAAATAGATATCACTATTTACAGAATTTGATTACAGTCTAGTGTCTTTCTACTTACTTAATAGTTGTTGATTATATTTACTGTGTAAGTTTATAAATTTAATGAATTTTGAACTATACAACTAATCTTGAATATTCTCAAAGAAATACAATAGATAATTAAAAATATATAAATATGTATGATCATTATTATATTATATTTTCACCAAACTCATTTTTAATTAAAATATAGTATATATTATAATTAAATGTGTTTTAAGTTTAAAAATATAGGTTATAATGATTTGTTTGATTATAGTGCATTTATTTTTGTAGATTTAGTTTTTGTATATAATGCATACAAAAACCGAATCTATGCTTTTAAAAACAACCAATTAACGTTTAGTTGAAAATATTTATTTTATTTAAATATTAAATTATATGCAAAAAGTATAATAATTCCGCTCGTTTTGATTGAACATATGTTTAATCTTTTCGCCGTGACGCTTGTTTGGCGTGAGTTTTCTCAAACTTGCCATCTCTTTCTCAATTATGAATAATGATGAAATGGATAGCTTTCAAACTGATTGTGTTAACGCAAATAGGTATAGCGATATTGACGCTAGTGACCTAATTCAATTGCCTATCATTTGGCGGGCTTCGCGTTGAAAGGGTTAATCTTAGACAAGGCACCCCTCAGTTGTAAAGTTGCTGTATTTTTACCAGTATTTTCGAATACAAAAAGCTCTTATCTCTTAAAAGATAAATAAACTATACAGTATATTCGATGAAAGTATAAATATATTGACTTTTGACTCTTTTGCCAAAGAGTCAAAAGACAATATTTTTGTTACAACACATTTGTAGCAAGATATTATTAATATCTTTGAAATAATTAAGTATAGTATAGTTTTGATATTATAAGAATTCAATATATAACTAAAAAAAAAAATTATGTCATAAAACTTGTAATAAATTTTAAATAAAAATATGTGCTAGAGAATTTCCTTAGAAATAACTGTTGAGAATAAATTATTTAAAAAAATATTTAACTTTTATCTAAACTTTAGCTGTAAATACAGTAACATCATATACTATCTCAATCTATAATACATTAATATGTATGTAAGTATTACATTTTTATGTATGACATATTATATCTGTGTCTGAATTTCCAGCGCATCTCTTTAGTATGTTTTTTTCTTTTTTTTTGTATAAATATCGTCTTATACATTTTGAAGTGGTTGAAAATGTACTTTTTCTGTAAAAAACGCCTTCCGATCTACCGATGTAAATATAACAAGAGTAGCTTTTAAGACAACTCAAAGTTTTATTTTATTTTATATTAAACATCTGACCATCATGCCTTGACAAGACACGCCAATAAGCCATGATGGCCATTATTAAAAATAGCAATGGTGCACATCTAAAATAGGTGAACACCACCCCCCATATTTTTTTCCAGTTCCTCATAGCTATTGCCAAAATCATCTTTGTGTTTGGCGAAATTGTTGTGAAACGGAATAGCTCATGCAAGACGAGCATTCTTTACATGAGCTATTATAGACCGCGACAGTAAGAATAAGGGACGCGATCGCGACTCTAGTACAGGACGATAATTTTGTTGAAAGTAAAAGCCTTACTTTTCTATAATCCACAATGCATGTTACAGAATATACAATTATGTTGTAGTAAGATCGCATTAAAATAATCAAATTTTATAGTTTATAGAGAAATTTGAGAAAATATTTTTGGTATATTACAATATAAATAAAATATCTTCTAAAAAATGTCAATCATTAGAAGACACTGAAACGATATTCATTTAAAAAGTTTATCTATAAATGGGATAAAGCGGTTTTTGTAGACACAAAAACGCGTGTAGTTGCTTTTCTGAAAAAAGTAAGTCTTTTTTGAAAATATCGACTGCTCATAAAATCATAGCTTTGTTAATATCGCTTTAATAGAAATAACGTGAAGCTCAAAAATATTGTATACCATATTTAAAATTTGTAGTGTTTAATTGGAAATTTTTTGAGCACGTGTATTTCGATTAAAGGTACAAGATGACATTGTTAAGTAATTTTCTCACATAATTGGAGTTAGCGAATTTATACTTTAAGCCATCGATATGTATCTTTTCCTTTCACATACGGAAATGTATCTGATACTGGTAAAAAAACAGCCACTGTTAAATTGACGGCCATGGTGAACATTGCTGTGACGATATTGACATTTCTACATAAAAAATATTAAAACAGGTTTTAATAATTTAAAAATAGCAGCATTATGACCACAATAATTCATTAACATGATTCTTTTATTTACTAATTATAAAAAACTGGTTTTTGTAGATAATATTTTAGTATTTAGATTAAAAAGTAGAAAGATAACTTTTGCTTGTCGAAGTGCATTCCTAATTTATTAAATTCTCTAAAAATAGTCATTAAGGAATGTTATCTTTCGTTCTTACGTTCCACGAAAAATAGAAATATTATTTTCCATCTTATTCAAAGAGCTTATTTTATATAAGTATACTTATTTGTTGTGAAACTAAACTAAATTTTGTGAAAAGAATCAATTACATATGCTATTTTTTAGGAACGAAATCTGTAGTATTAAATTAGGGTTAAAAGTGCCAGTACCAATATTTAGGAAGATGATCTCGTGCGTGCATTGATCATCGAATGCGTATTGTTTATGATACATTTTTAATATTCATCTACGTCACTGTTATATATTTTTACAAGATTTTTGTTTGCGAGGATGTGACCATAATTTCGTGCTTGACGATTGTTGTTGTAATTATAAATCAAAGCTGTGAAGCATGATATTTTAATATTTTAGTATATAGTGCGATAAATAACAGTGACGCACGTCTTTCGTATGCTAAAAGAGGGGGCTATGTTGTGCATCTTGACCTTTTTTCTTCATGAAAACAACTGTTTCAAACAATGGGATCTAGTGAAAAGCAGTTCCAGTACATCAACAGATCTTTTTTATCAGCAAGATTAATTGATACTTTAAATTTAATAAACCTTTATCATATGTTGGTTCAATTATTCTTATATTTTTAATAATGTAATTTTGTAACATACATAATATAAACTTTTATGAAGGTTATTTTAATTATAAATATACATGCCTAATAAATCGTGGCCATATAATGTGACTGGAACATTATTTTCTATTAAATTATTTTGTTATGAATATACAATTTCCTCAATATATTTTTATGTCTCAGTATTTTAATTAATAAAATGACGATAATGAGCATATATTAGTTAAAATTAAAACAGCACGGAATAAAAAAAATATACATAAAAACCAATAAAATTGTGATGCAATCAGTTAATTTACATTTTGAGTAATTATAAAATAACACAGCATGTTTATGTTTATTTAGATTTTTACATCTATATGTGTAATCACAAGAGTAATCAAAGAAATATAAACACTGCACCATAAACACGGATTAGTTTTCATTTATTATTGTATAACGCTGAGATGTTTAGTAAATAGAATTTTTTTAATTTGTGTCATCGATTCGCATGTATGACAAAACACACAAATTATTCAATCGCTCAAATTTATGAATGTTTAAAAAATGATGTATGTGCTAATTAAATACATTTATCAAAATGCACTGTCTTAAATATTAGGTAATCCCAAAATTAAATTTTAACCGCCAGTCGTCATTGGCACATCTGGCTTCCATATTTTAATATTTAAAAAAATGGGCACCAGAATTTACTATAGCAGCAAAAATAGACGATGATGTCCTGGCTGCAGAAATGGAACATTGGGAAGGCTTGAAGACGTATGGATTCCACACGAATTGAGCGAAGAAAATAAGTCGGTGCGTATCTGCGTGTCATTAGAGCTTCTGGGTCGTGACGCTGGTGGCCTTTTCTAGATCATATTATATGATAACCGGAGATAAGAAATGGGTATTATTCGACAACAATTTTCTTAGAAGACAGTGTTTATCTAAATGTCAAGTTAAAAAAACCTACGTCAAAGCCTAAGCTCACTGTAAAAATGTTATTTTGTGTGTATGGTGGAATTGCAGAGGGATTGTGCGTTATGAAACTCTTAAAAGTGGCCAAACAATAACAGAAAGCATCTATTGTGGTCGTTTGCACAAGGAAGTTCGAAAATATAAGTTTGTACTTGGCAACAGAAGTCGAATAGTTCTACAACATGATAATGCGCGTCCACGTACGCCGAAATTACTCTAGAACTTTTCTGGAAAGTTTTATCTCATTCACCTTATTCATCAGACCTTTCTCCTTATGACTACCATTTATTTCGATCGATGCAATGACCATGAGGTGGGAGAAGAATATATATTTAAAAGGAAAATATACTTTGAATCGTTAAAATTAAAATAAACATAAAAAGAATTGATTTCTTTTAATTCCTTAAAAAAACGACAATTGTTTACCGTAAAACCTAAATTCGTTAGCATTTCCTTTACTGTAATGTCATCTTAATATTTGAATATCTCTAAAATATGTCGAATACGAAGTTCATTTTTGATTTTTCCGCAATACGCTTACATATCAAATTAGATAATTACAATATACATATAATTATCGGGGCATTTGCTTCTCTTTGAATTTGGCCAGAAAAATTAATGTCATTTAATTATATACTATGAATCTTAATTAAATCGAAATATTAAAAAAAAATTGGAAAAGCTGAAATGACATCCCTGATTCAAAACCAGAAATTCTAGTTATCCCTCAAAGAAAATCTAAAACAGTCAAAACTAACCCGAAAATATTTATATTTTAAAATATATCATTTTAGTGAAATCATATGGGAATACATTTTCGCTGGTGGATATATATTTTTTACCATTGAAAATATAATTTATCTGGCAGGTGGTTGTAAAATTATATGATTTCAACTTTTCCATATGTTGTAATATATACATTTACACTCTTTTCATTATTTATTTACATGTGATGTATAAATGTTACAAAGAATGTGTATTTTTCAGTAAAGGTACACTTTCATTAGTGAAATCCAAATACATTTTTACTAGTAGATATATATTTATACAAGCGAAAATATAATAAGCGCTAATGAAATTATATGCTGCTCTAAAATATCTATGAAACTCAATTTGGCGGTTGAAAAACGTCCATTTTCTGTTCAAACCCAAACCTAACTGAATAATAGTCTTAGAAATTTCATTAGTTCATCTCAACTCTCAGGGTTTATAGAGTTAACATAAATTGTTTTTTTTTATATAACAATTTCTGTTAATTTTTTCAGGTTTATGTTAATATTAGTGTATTTGTATCATTTAACACGATAAGATAAGAGCGTGCGTTACATGCGTTCCGCACGCCTACTTCTCACTTACTCTAGTCACTTAACACGCGAGCGAGCGAAAGGGAATGTTTCTCTCCATATGCGCTTGATACTTATTTATTTTGTACCGAAAGTCGATTTTTGCCCCAATACCGGTATTAACGGTATCGGTACTACCGGTATTGCAATCCCTAATCATATTTTGCTTTGTAAATTATATAAATAACTACAAAAATTAGATCGAGGACCAGAATGGAGTATAAAGTAACTTCATTCAATATTTAATATTAATGAAGTTAAATTAAATATATCACTATTTTTTTCTGCGTTCCGTTTTTTAGATATCTTTATAGACTACAATAAATATTACATATTATTATATAACAAATGGTTGATACAACATCAATTTTGGGGTGCAAATGTACCCCATTTAGGAATACGAAGGTTAATAATGTATAATCGATTGTTTTACCCTTAAAAGTTTATATAATTGATATTCAATTGGCGTCACTGTTAGCTTTACAAACAAATAAACACATTACATAAACATTCTTTATTATGAAGCAATTTATGTAATATTTAATTAGCGAAGGGGGGGTATTCTGATAATCGGCAACGCTTGGTCACCCCAGCGTATACGCTATTCGTTATTGTGTGCACACACACATGCACGCCTATATATATAAATGAACTTTTATCAGTTGAGTAGTGTTATTTTTTATACAGCATTTGTACAAGGCAATGTTTGTAGACTTGTGCTGAATTCGCTGTGGACTGTAATTAAATTTATAATCGCACAACTTGGTCGAATGCTTCATTTTCGGTTCGAATGCTCAAATGTGAGGAACTTATTGCAGGAAAATCGCCGTTTTTGCTTCTGATCTGTGTGATACTTAGTGATTGAGGTTTATTTTTATAAACTTACTGAGATAGACAGTGAAAAATAATTAAATCGTGCTAAATAGTGATAAAAAACTTGTGATTTTTGACAAATTTACACCAAAGGACACAAAAATGGTTATCAACAGAAAGGTGAGTGATTTACATGTTATTAAATTATGTATTTATAAATAAATTATTATTAAATAAAATATATGCCACGTGTTTGTCCATACGTTTCAATTTCGTTAGCAACATTCTTTATCGCCAATTTAATTTTGTTTACGCGAATTTTTTTAACAGTCTACTGTAAGGTTATATTTGAACAGGTTTTGTGGGTGTGTCAAATTTTATCACCGCAAGTACCAAATCGTGCAAGTTTTGTGCGAAATAAACGTACATACTTATTTATCGCTGTTTGTACAATATAAATAAAAAAGATAGCGTTTGCGAATTTAAAAAAAAATTGATAAGAACACTTTTAATACAATACTTTAACTGAAAAACACAATGATGTAACTATATTACATAAACAAAATCAGTGTTATAATAAATCTGATGCAATAAAAACAAACTAGATAAATAATTGTAGTAACAAGTTGTTTTGATGCAGTTTGATTGTAGTTTATTTTTTAAAGCAAAGGGCTAAATTTTAAAATGTAATTCAAGTTTAATGCATTACTTCCACGTAGTTGAATTATAAATATTATTTATACGTACGTATTGTGTTTATACAAATGTGCTAATTTTTTATGCTAATCGCATTTGTAATTTTTTACATTGTCAGCATCGATCAATTTTTAATGCGTCGCATGAATAAAGATATCATGAATTACTTAGATCTAATAAATGTAAATATGATTTTATGATTATCAGGCAAATGTTTAAGTAAACAATACTTACTATCGAACCCGTAAATATGTTATTTATATAGAACGAAAATGGCTGTTGATATTGAAACGTGGCGTGATTGATATCTAAAGTTGTCGATCTTGGATCGTGTGAGAGGTCATATATTTTTGTAATAATAAGTTATTTTATATTGCAATTACATCTATTTTCAGTTGCTGGTAAGATTCGTCTTCGAAAATCAGCATAAACTAGTCGGCAGCGTCAGATTTTGTAGCTCGTCGTTGAGGGTTCAAGAAATCGAAGAAGTAATCCCCAATAGCTCTCAATCCTTCGACATCAGAGGCGAAGATCTCGTCATACCAGAAGTGCCGTTCTTGGACTTTTGCAAGAGGACCAATCCGGCGAAAGTGCGCGAAAATTCATTCAAGGTCTGTTTCTTATTCTACTTTGTGCGTACGACAGAGGTAAACAAGTTGCGTCAGAATCTTTGATTCATTTTAAATAGTAGCAGGAAAATAATTATTTTAACTAGGGTTCGGTGACATACAAACTGGTTAGTGAGATTACATGAAACGATCTGCAATTCATATATAATGGTCAATGATTACATGTAATTTGTTTTCCTTTTATGTTTCACGTGTGTTTTGAAACACGTTATATTAATTGTTCAACAGCAAAAGTGATCATCTGCAATGTAGTAGTGAGTAGTCACTTATCTGTTAGTATGTGTGTTTATTTCGAGGCAGATATTAGTAAAATTCAAAAGCATACATTCTTTCATTTAAATCAAGATAGAAGCATCCTTATCTTAAGGTACTTTTGACTATTATTAATTGCTAATGCACAGTAAATTGGGAGTTAAAGAATCAATGGAATTCTCAGAAATAACACATTTTCACATTTAAATGCGCCAGTCGGGATGATTTAATCACATTAGCGTGCAATATATCCATTGCACAGACATAATAGCAATACAGCATAATAGAGCTACTTATCTCGAGATTGGTATATATATATATTACACAACCTAGATAAATGTGCTTATTTTTTGACGGCACGATTTTATTGCAGGGTTATCATTGGGAGGCAGGGGGGGTATTTGCCAGAAAAATGCATGTAATTTAATGAAATACTACTATGAATCTTGAAGAAATCGAAATATTGAAAAACTTTTGCCTCCCCCCCCTCCCCCAATTAAAAAAAACCTGAAATTATGTCACTGGCTATAACTGGAATGAATTCCTGAATCAGAGAGTACATTTATTGGCTCAAAAATTGCTTTTTCTCGAAATTTTTATTTTTTATTAAAAGTTCATATCGCTATTGTATTTTTTTTAGTGAGACGAAAAAAATATATCATTTAAGAAGAATTAATTAGACATTTAACTATAAGGTTATTCTTTATTATTTTAGTATAAAGACTTATCAGTCAAATTGGCCGCACCTCATCAGCTTCAAAACAAGCCAAATGTCAGCGACCTAGTGTTTGGAAAAACATTCACTGATCATATGCTGAAAATTGCCTTTTACAAACAACTAGGAGGCTGGCAGAAACCTGTAATTGTACCATTTGAGAATATTTCACTTCATCCAGCTGCCAAAGTACTTCACTACGCCATAGAGGTGAGTTATTGTTAATTTTGCATACCACTGTTCATTTTCATAGTCGTAGATGCACATTAAATGTCTTATTTTGAGTATTTGGCATATAACAGTCAAAGCGAAGCTTAAACTTATTATCAAATTTGAGAAGCACTCTATAATCTCGACTTTTAAAATCTATTGAACCATCTATATTAACTCAAATAAAGGTGATCCAACTTTAGTTTCCGATTTTTTTTTAAAAACACAAGTTTAAGGATATGTTTAGAGTTTGTACGTTGCACCCAGTGGGTGGCAAGTTGTGCTGTCTTGTAGAACCACATGTCTTTTACATCAATATCTTCGATTTAGTGGCATAAATAATCGGTTATCATGCGCCTATAGCGCTCACCATTGATTGTTACAGTCCAACCTTTATCGTTTTCAAAAAAGTAAGGCCCAATGACGCCGCCTGACCACAATGCGTATTGATCTCTAGTGAATCACATGATCATTTTCCTCGTTTATATGCGGAAATTTGGCTTATTAACTTATCCAGAGAGGTGGAATTGGGCCTCATAGAGAAGAAGATTTTTTGAAAAATCAGCATCAACTTCCTACTGCTTTAACACAGCCAAATAACTTATATTTTTTTATCTATGCTCAGTTAAAATAAACCATTTTTTTCATTTCTATTGTAAGTACATCAGCTTTTCAGAAAATATCATAAAATTTCACACTGCGCGGTCTAATTATTTACGACAGCCTAAAATGATATATTATATGTTATAATATACATAATTTCACTTTTTAAGCAAAAAATAATTGTTAGTTGCAATATATAGTTAGTAGATACTTTATACTTTAAATATCTAAGTAGTACACTAGATAATTTATAATATTAGTTTGACGATCACTGATCTAAATTGGTATTATATATTTGTCGGACTCGGACATAAGTATTTGATAAATTAAACTTATTTGGTACTAATGTCTCGAATTGAATCTTTGGATATTGGGTCACCTTAATTTATATTGTCTGCAAAGTTCTGAGTGAATAGTATTATTCAGACGCCGACAGACTCTGATGCAGTTTAATTTATATTTTCAAATTGGTTCATTCAAAGTCATCTATATCGTCGACTAAAGCATATTTATTTATAAGATTCACAATGTGTATGTTTTTCTTCATTATATAATATACAATAGTTGATATTATATCCTATAAATATTTACAGTGCAATTAATCAAATGAACACGTGTATTTGAATTTAGTTATTTGAAGGTATGAAAGCCTATCGGGGATGCGACGGTAACGTTAGGCTATTTCGTCCACACCTCAACATGCTAAGGATGAACATAACGGCGACAAGAGCAGGTCTACCACAGTTCGACAACGACGAGATGATAAAATGTCTGGGCAGATTGATTTCTATCGACGAAGAGTGGGTGCCTCATGCGGAGGCGGCTAGTCTTTATATTAGACCTACGCTGATTGGTATAGATGTAAGTTGCACTGTATCCATATAATTTAGATTACTCAACTTTATTTTATTTGATCACTTATACGAGAAACATGTTTAACCGCCCTACCTCTGGGTTATTATTCAAAAAGTAGTTAAAAAATACATTGGGTTTTTTTTTCATTAGATTTCACAATAACAATACTTGTTTACAATATAACAGAAAAAAATACGCAATAGACACATTTGTGATCTTTTTTTGTATCCTTTGCAAGTCAGAGGTTCTCGAAAAAAGATTTCGCAAAATATTTTTATATAATACCCATACGAACGTATCACGTACGTTCGTATACGTAGGGCGGTTAAAGAATGGGTATTTTGAAACATCACCAGAATCTTTGTCTAAAGTTGTTTGTTAAGTTATGACTTGAACCTTTTTCATTCTGTCGCTTCTTTAACCACCAAAGAAGTTAAAACACCTGGAAGCAGATCTGCGTTCAAAATATATATGGTTAGAGGGAAGGCAACCGAACGTCCTTATCAATTTATTATAGTTATACTGGTAACAGTTTTCATATCAAAAGAGTCAATAATATTTCCTACAGATGATTATGTGCAAAATTTCTTCAGTTTTGTTTAGTAGGTATAGTAATAATTCTTCGTAGGAAGTTATTACTATCTGCTTCAAAGATCTGCAGGCACTTTGTGGAACTGCAGAACATAATGGATAATGTGATTTTCTGATTCATAACTCATCTCCAGAAGTGAATCTATCTCGTTCAATTTTACTCTGTGATTTACTTAGTGTGACTGACATGGTTAAGTAGAGTCTGCTACAGAACTCAAGCAGTATTAGAACTTTCTAATCGACTCATACATGCATCACCATACTGAACTTTAATAATGAATTTCAATAGGTTTCATCTCTTCACTGCTCCAAAAGCGAATCACGGAGCTCTGCTCCACTATGGTGCATACTGTAATTACAGTGGCTATTTTAAACTACTGTTGTGCCTTAGGATTGGCCGCTCTTTAAACTATATTAAACACTGTTGGCAATTTACAAGGCAATAAAGCGGTGTTTTGAATTGTTATCGCATTTTTACTGTTTTCATTTAACTATAATTGTATCTAATATAATCTTACATAGTAACAATGTTAATCTTTTTTCAGCCAACGCTCGGAGTAGCATCGTCAGAATCAGCATTATTGTATGCGATCCTATGTCCGGTCGGAGCATACTTCAAAACTGGAAGCGGCGGTTCAATATCGTTGTATGCCGATCCTTCACATACAAGGGCTTGGCCCGGAGGAGTTGGAGACAGAAAAATGGGTTCAAATTATGCGCCAACAGTAGACATACACACCAGAGCTGCCGAGAAAGGTCTACACCAAGTTTTGTGGTTGTATGGAGACGACCATCAACTGACAGAAGCTGGAACCATGAACATATTCATGGTACATTTGGATGAAAATGGAGGTAAATATCTTATATATATTTACTAGTGTATAGATTTTATGTCTTGGAAAATAGTATGCACGATACATTAAATTTATATAATTAAAAAGTTAAGAGCTATAATAAAATTTAATGTTACATTTCAGATTAAAAATAATCCTCTTTCATTCCCCTTATGTGTTTTTTTCTCGATGTAATTATAGTGAGTTCTAAAATAACTATATTGTGATCAAAAATTTAAATAAATGAAATAAAAAAAATATACATATGGGGGATGATACCTTTGTTTTTACCAGGGTCCTAAAGAATAAATATACAAAAATTGCTTCCGATCAATCAAAGGTTGTAGGATTGCATAGAGAGTATAAACACATAGACAGACTTACACAAATGTAATAATTTATAGATTTAGACTTTTATAATGAATATTTTAATATTCATAGGTATATTTTTATAAAATTCAATTTGTGCAGGAAAATGTTAATATACTTTATAACATCTAGAATAAAAAATTATGCATTTACTTACTCTTGATTAAATGCAACGTATATTTTACATATTAGGTAATTAAATATATGTATTATTATGTCATATGTATTTCATTTAATGACAAATAATCAAACAATAGTCTGTTTAGTCTGACAGTAGTCTCATTCATTTTAATTTATATATCTGATAGTGAAAATAGAATTACTGAGTATATTGCATTGATAAAAACAAAATAGAAAACAATCAATATAACAACCAGCGGTATCATATTAACAACCAAACTCAGTATTTAGATACTTTTTATTTGTTTCTTAAATAATAAAATATTTTACATTGATCATGATAACTAAAGATTTTAAATCAGACACTTTTACACAGGAATCACATTTTCCAACTATATTACTCTATAACAGTAGTTCATTACAAAACTATGAACCCAATAAAGCAATAAATTATTAATCATATTAATTGTATAATACTGTATGTTTCAAATCTAACCTTTCAGATAAAGTTGTTTCAACGCCTCCGTTGAATGGATTAATTCTTCCCGGAGTCACACGCCATTCAATTTTACAACTAGTAAAGCACTGGGGAATCAAAGTCGACGAGAATCCCATTACAATGAAACGCGTTTTAGAACTTAACAGTCAAAACAAAGTAAGCTTTCATACCATACTATGTTACATTTTACTTACTATTAATACATTTATTAGAAATACTGAATCTAATATTTTGATTTGCAGCTATTGGAAATATTCGGCTCGGGCACAGCCTGCGTAGTCAGCCCCATCGGCTACATCGAATACATGGATCAAGGCATCACAATTCCCACGTTAGAACAACAAGAAGAGGCAATTTACAAAAGGGTCAGAGACACAATGGCGGCAATACAGTACGGCCAGATAGAACATCAGTGGGCGCATAGAATATGAAAGTATCATTAGCAAGACCACGATGAATCTCATACGTGCAGTTGACAGAGGTGATATTAGATTACAAGCATATTCTTTTTTATTTCTTTGTTCGTACCAACGAAAGGTTATCATATTATTATGATATGAGCAAATGTTTAATTGGTGAGAATAATAAATATGTTGACGCGTCATGATTCGTTAAATAAAATTATGTTTTATAATATTAAAAATTTGCTTCTGAGTATCCAAGCAAATGGGAGTGACTGGATATTTATCATTTATCAGTATTAACATAAATTAAAATACTCGAGTATAATTATGTTGTTCTAAAAGTATTGTTTCAGGTCCTAATGCTGATTTATAAATGCGCTATAAATGTAAAGTATTTATTAAAAGTAATCTAAAGTGATTCACGTCTCCCTTTGAATGGATTTCAGAGCAATAAAAGTATGTAAATAGCATAGAAATAAGTATATATTATAATGTAATAAACTTTAGTCCAAAGAATGTGGTTATATTTTAGCCATATTATAAACAACTCATATTTTTATAAATTCGTTATTAAAACAATGTACTCTAAAAGGTTGTAATTTGTAATTGTTTATATATATATATAACATAATATAGAAACAGGTGTGAGATTAATTTTGATTAAAATAATTTTCCACTGACTTTTAAACGATTACCGTGTATTGAATATTCTACTTTATTGAAATTCCATAATGTTTAAAATATAAATTTATAAAAGAAAATCACAATCTAGTCAGATTGAAAAAATAAATTTAGTGTACTCAAAAATATTGTATTCAATATGCGTAAATACATGTGTATATGCAAAACTATTCGGAAATCAATTAATTATGTTATAAAAATAAATCATCATATTTTTATTCATATATTAAAGAAAAATGGTAAGCTTAATTTAAAATAAAATATAAGGTTTGTAAATTGTATTTGCAATTTGTGATTATTTATTGTGTGAGTTGCACGTTTTTTTATGAAAGTAACTAAACTTTTATAAAACTAACTATTATTTATTTTTAGTTATTATTGTAAAGTTAAATAAATATATAGTATAAGTCAAATGATTATTGAATTATATTCCTAAAATTCCATTATCCTTTTACCATGTTGTTATTTTTATCATAAAAATGAAATACGCACCTATCAAATTGACCCATGCATTGACTTGATTATAAGGATTCAATTGATATTCATTAATTGACATAATATGAATAGGTCAATGATTGAAATTGAAAAACGCAATATTTCATAATAGAATGAAAAAAGCGAAACAATAACAAATGTTACCTAATTATCTAAACATGAATCATTTGTTGATCTCGACTTTTTGGTATACCGATTCAATAATACTTTCTTCAATAATATATTTTATTTATCTAATATATTATGTATGTTTTCTACTTACTGTAATTCTAATAAAAATGAGTGCTATATTTTATATTTAATACCAGTAATATTTCATACTACTGAATATGATAAGAAAATTTAATAATCAGAAAAAATACACTTCAGCAAATAACATTAGGACAGTGTAATCTTACTTCAACTTTTATAACGAGATGTAATCTACTAGTCCTCTCCTGTCTTATCATTTTATGATAATAAATGGTTAATATTGACTGAATTTTAATTATTTGTCTAAAAAGTTTACTGCGCAGTTTGAATATATGATTTAATTTTCATATATTTTTATATTATATATATTTTAATACATTCCTTATACGTTCTGCTTATTAGGACACTATATAGCTAAATGGCAGACTGCTGAACTATGGCACTACTCCGCTTCAGCCCACAGGCTAGTGACCGCCAACAATTACTTATACTAACTGAAGTGCTCGTTAATACTATAAGCCTATGCTTATGATGATATTATCCTAAATATTTTATTAAATACAATGTACCATCAATAAATTTACTTAACTTACTTAACTAAAACAAAAACATAATAATATTCACTTTAACTAGACCTTCTGCAATTTTGCGTCCTTGGCTTATACTTTCACAATTTAGCGTATCACTCGTATTAGTCACACGTGTTTTCAATTATAACTTTTAGTTGAGGTACTGTAGAGAAGGGACGCCTGTCCAGTCCCTATCTACTCATTGATATAGTCAGATGCCCTGCCGTTATCTAACAATACATATGGTCAAGCATCCGGGAATATCGTTCAAAATAAACATGGTAGCATAAACGAAAGGAGGTAGAGTGGTACTGTTAGAGATTTATCGTGATTTACCGTGCTACTATTTTACTTTAATGAAACCCGATGGGCAATTAATGCTTGTGCTATCGTCTTGGATGACAGGCAGTAATTACAGGAATCTTTCTAAATATCTAGCTCTGTTTTTGTAATGTATCATATGCATTGATTGCAGACATTGTGGGTGTATCAACAAAGACTCTCTAGAAAGCTACAACAAAAAGGTGTGACTAAACAAAACATGAGAGAAATCTGAATTTCGAAACACACAAAAATTTTGCACAATAACCATGCATTCGACTTTAATTATCTCAATCGCCACAGCATAAAAACTCTTTTTCATAATTTTCGAGACACATGCTTAAGAACAGTACGTTGTTATCCTTGTGTGTATCCTTTGTCATTATCGAACAGTCGCCTACAAATGGTCACCTTGGAAGTTACGCTTTCACTAAGCTGTGCACGGGAGGCGGAGTTGAACTATAATGTGATTAATCATAAAATAGCCTTCTCTCCCATTCATCCAAGCTCATTGCAGGGACGTAATTTGGGGGGGAGCAGGTGGGGCATTTACCCCTCCTTGAATTTGGCCAGAAAAATGCTTGTCATTTAATGAAATATTATGGACTTCCCCTTCCCCTGGAAAAAACTGAAATTCTCGCGTTATTCCTGAAAAAAAATTAAAAAAAAACAGTCATCTCCCGAAAATATTTTTTTAAATATGTTATTTCAGTGAAATCATATCAGAATACATTTTTACAAGTGAAAATATAATATTTCAGATACTAGTAAAATTATATGATTTCAAATTCATACGTAGTAATATATACATTTACATACTAATTATTATTTATTTACATGCGATTTATTAATGTTACAGTGAATGTGTATTTTTCGGTGAAGTTATATTTTCACTAGTGAAATACAAATGCATTTTCACCGTGTACTATATTTCTACTAGGGAAAATATAATTTAACTGACGCTATTGAAATTATATACTGCTCTAAAATGTATATGACATGTAAATTTGACAGTTGCGAAACGTACATTTGTTGTTCAAACCGAAACCTAACCTAATAATAGTCTTAGAATTTTCATTAGGTCAAGTCCAAAATACAAACTAAGCCATCTCAACTCTCAGGGAAAAATAAGCGAAAGAGGTACAGACAGACGACGCATCTCGCATATTTTCCATAGTTTGTCTGCTATTACACTATGTTTAAAAATATGATAGCTATCCTTACTGATACTGATTACTACAGACTTCTGATATGAGATTATTGGTTAAAGCGTTTTCAAATCGAATTTTGCTCAATAGGAGGGCGCAAAAACAATTATCACTTCTCAGAAGTTAAAAATTCACGTCAAAAGAAATAAAATTGTGTCGTCGCCGTCGCAGCGAGAACGCCCGGTAACGAGCGTGCTATTATTAGTTCCCACTGTGACGGCGGCGACGGCTTTTGACGTGGATTTTTTGCGCTTTCTTATTGTTCAAAATTCGGTTTATATATGCTTTATTCAATTATCACTTATCGTAAGTCGTAATATTGCTATAAAACGTCTTAATATGAACGCTAGATAACTGAACGTTTCCACTGTGGAACGGCACGATTTTATTGCTTTTGACGTGGATTCTTAACAGGAACCCCCTTGAATTAAGTCAGAAAAAAGCATGTCATTTAATTAAATATAAAGAATCTTCTTGAAATCCAAATATTAATAATCCGACCACTGACTGAAAAAATTTTGCCCCCCCCCCCTCCTGGAAAAATCTGAAATGATGTTCCTGCTTTATTTAAGGGTCAGTATAAATGATTTGACACTTGGTTAAAACACCAAGCACTCTCGTATTTACGATAAGAACACTCGAAAAAGATTCAGCGACTCATTTCAAAGGAACCAGAGACCAGAGAGACTCAATTTTTACAACTACAGGGCTCTAATACTCTTCCTCGTTCGACACTGCTACCAAATACTGACAACTGCATGCTTATTTTATATCAGTATATCATTACATATGTAAAATAAATTGTACAACTCTGCCACTCAATCTCGAAAACATAATTTAATTTGTATTTGCTGTCTTAGATGGACCGCCTGTTATTTATATATTATTATTTTTGGTATATAAAGGTCTGAAATTCCCTTACTGCAATATCTGTTAAAGTATTTTTGAACCTTGTATTACCATTTGTGCATATCAGTTTTTGGTTGTACACCATATTGACATTGAGATAGTTAACAGCAAAAGTTTATTTTTAAATGATATTGTTAAACACCTTCGATAGATTAGTCGATTATATCCTACCGTTTTTTGCCCATATTTTTGTGTTTTTTCGTCGTCTTTTTGATAGCAAACCTAGGTATATATTTATGTACTTGTAAAATAAAATATATTTGTAATGTTCTACAATATTAAAAAAATAAATAATTTATATTTATTCAGAAAGATGTCGTTGAGTCACTAATCTAAAATAATATTTTTCAATATACATATTATATATATAGTACCTAAATGTGTTTTGCTTCAAAAATATTTGTGTGAATTTCTTAAAGAATTTGTTTTTAAATGCTATTAACACTAACGAAAAACGCAACCTGAATCTTCACGGTCACTAGATCACAAAAAAGAACAACAACTCTTCATATTACTTTTTAACAAGTGTTAAACATAACATCATAAAAACGCTTTGTATAATATTTTAGGTAGATAACAGTTTTGCGCACATTTAGTTTTATCTGCGTAAAATACGCAGAGTTATCATAATTTTATCCCGTGACAAAAAGTATGTACATAATATAATTATGTATTCCGATGTACATATGCCACTTATTTTTAGGTAATATAAATTTAAAAATAATACATTTAGTTAAATAATTGCATCTCCCAAATATCAACATTCTATGCAATTGTTAGGGTTTCCAAAATGTAAATATTATTCTGTATAAAACGCAGACGTCTGAATCTAAATATAATACGCCTCTGGCCTAAAAGTGGATTGGCCTAATTTATAACATTATTAGATAAGATAGTTATATTTAAAATGTTATTTTATTATATTTTATATTTGTTTTTAGATTTGTATTAATCTAAAAGAGCTCATTAACGTTTCCGTGATGATTGCCACGTACGTATCAAGGGATATGCATTTGAAGTAGATTTGTGTTCCATTTTTAGAATATGTTTTGAAATATTGAAACTAGGTACCTCGTTGTCGAGAATACTTCATGCATGAGCAATCGACGGATAAAATCAATCTAAAAATAATCAACAAATTAACGTTTACTGTTCTGTTTTTTTTACTTGCTTGTGCATTTTAATGATCATTAATTCAGCTTTGATTTTAGTAATTAAAATGTGTAATACCTAGTAATAATATTTATTTATTTATTGGTAATATTTCGCTGCAACATTACAAAATCAACAACCACCAAGTAAGTAGTGAGACACTACTGAAATTGATTTCACTGACATTGAAGTCAGTGATATCTACTTAATTAATTATAAACTATTATTTTAGGTCACAATCAATAGATCGATTTTTATTTTTATTATTTATACGTGAGATTAGAAAAATCTAGGAAATACAAATCTGTAATTTCACCGAATAAAAATAAATTAAAGTAAAGAACTTAAAATTTCGGACTACGTGAAAACATTTTTTTTGCTTTAATTCAAGTTTTACTGTATTTCAAGCCATTTAGCTTTGAAGGTTATCAACTTATTTGTTATTATGATTTATAGAGAAGATACTTAAATAATAAAATTATATACATTTATACACGAGGGGCGGTATCGACAATCCGTCGCCAAAGTTTGCAAAACGGTGTTAAAGATGCTCGATTTCATTATGCGGAGCGTGTGTCACTTTTATAATTTATCTACAATGGGCGTTCTCTACGATACATAATATCATAGGATTCTCTAACGTGACTCTTTTGCCTGAAAGTTATATACAGTAAACTCGCTGGTGACTTTTGCAACGGATAAATAGCCAAACTCGAGTGCCATTCAAAAAGTCATCAGGCGCTAGGAGTAGCAGCGTCTTTGGAACGAACTCACTACGGGATTACATATTAAAATGTTTTTGCCTTTCATTACAAGAAGATTGAAATGAAGACGCCATTTCAGCTTTTTCCAGAGGGGAGGGACAAAATTTGGCAAGTCAGGAGATCTATTACATGATATCGCGGCTGAGCGACCCCTCCTCAGATGGTGGGCTGCGGCTCTCATCAGCGAACAATATTGCCGCGTAAGTAATGATAGAGACGAAGATGACCATCATTACCAGTGTAGGGATGGTGTCGATAATCTTAAGTTGTGAGCTTTAGAGTGTCCCAGTGAGTCACGATTGCGTCCTTTATTCTTGTACTTTACGGCAATGATCAACGCTCGAGAACGCTCCCCTCTCACAATCCATCCAGATGTTTAAAACGTTAGCTATAATGAGCGTACGTGTATGAAATATTTTAATAACTATGATCTATGACGCATTAGTAATACTTGTCAAGTCAAAAAAATAATAAACGAATAGAATGAATGCCTTTTATCAATAGATTTCTAGGGGAGCTGAAAACCTACAAAATATTTTAACTACAG
Organism: Plectrocnemia conspersa; assembly: GCF_051122295.1. Classification (NCBI taxonomy): domain Eukaryota; kingdom Metazoa; phylum Arthropoda; class Insecta; order Trichoptera; family Polycentropodidae; genus Plectrocnemia; species Plectrocnemia conspersa. The sequence goes on from NW_028277178.1 coordinate 20,465,280, forward strand.
GGTTGCCAGATATTAAAAATCAATCACTAGTCGATGGCAAACTAAAATTATTCCGCGCTAATTTTATTACTTATTATTTTAATGAAAAAAATAGATATCATATGACGTGAAGTGCGAAATTGGTCGTCGAGCGCGCGCGCAACCGGAAAAGCGAGCATAATCGAGTTAGCGCGTGCCGGAAAAACCTGCGCGAAAAGCTCAGTGTGGCGGTGGGAGTGGTAGCCAGTGGTGTAGTTTCGCGTGGAGAAATGTCGGCCGGCGTGTCAGTCGTGATGCAGGTGGCTCTGCGGTTGGACGAGCGGCGGCCACAGGCGGGCGCCGCTCAGCTGTTGCAAATCATCAGGCCGCATTGGCACCCGCACAGGGTCAGATACAAGGTACTGACTGCGAAACTATACTGTGCACGTTCGTCGTTTCAGCTTCGGAGCTAAAAATCGATAGCTCCGTCGCGCACTTTTGCTGTCAAAAGCTAACCCTGTCGCCACCTGCGGGGTGTCATACACCGCATCCATATTTAGAATTCGTGAATAAACTTTTTTCGTTTGTTTATTCGGCACACTTAAAATATTATATTTTTTTCAAAGTTTATTTTTTTCATACATTTAATAAGATAACGCCCATAGTTCGATTTTTCGACAGATGTGCGTGCCTATAAAGTTGGCCGTATAGCAAATCATTTATTTTAATTTAAGTCCATACACATTCCTTTTAAAGAAAAAATATGTATTTGTGTCAGCCAACATTCATTTAAGTTTTTTCAACGACCTTTTTTAGCTCCTAACTTATTAAAATACGTTTTTGGCGATAAACTAACTACACTATCAGTCGTTTATTTTTCTGTTAAGTTATACTTTATCATATTAATCAGTTCAACTCATCCGTCTATCTCGTTTCATTATCTGGCTCATTCTCTCTTTTTCTTGTATGGATTTGGTTCTGGAGAATATGCAGTTTGTGATAAAATATAACCAAAATCTGTAGAAATGTGCCAAAAATCTAAGATTTTTGGCAGTGGATAATATTCAGATTGAGTCAAATAATGTACTGCTACTTTAAGGGAGTGAATTATACACTTTTTATACAATTACATATTGTTTAAACATATTTGAAGTTTACTTTTAGATAGACGTAAAAATACAAATAAAAACTTAAAAATCAGCAAGACAATAATAGCTATTTAAAATTATCATTTTAATGCATTTATATAAAACTAATCAGAAATAAATGTGGTATCAAAATTATTACAAACAAAGGATATTGCTCATATAACTAGCGGAAATAAGTACTCAACGTTGCTCGAATCTTTGTAATAAATAAGGACGCAAAAAGATTATAATAATTAATACAAATATTATTTTTATTGTATATCAGTAAATTCCATAAATTACTATTGTAATGCTTTATTACAACAAAATTTTTTGTTTTGTTAACTGGGGTAAAAGAATATTATTTTTGATTCATTGTCATTAACAATTACATATTTATGGTCACTAAAAACATGTTTTATTGTAAAAATCTTTTAAAGTTAAAAGGCACGACGGTCGGTATTTTCGCGATTTAATTTTTTGTCTCAGTTATATTTGGCAACAAATTAAATAGTCAGAATTTAAATCAAATCTGGTTCAGATTAAAAATTAAATCTCAGTCAAAATTTTAATAACAGACTCATAATTGTATTATTCAGGGTCAGAATAAATATCAAATTGAATTTAGGTCGATCAGAATTAAAATAATGAATGGTCATAATTATATTATTTAGGATCAGAAATAGCATACAGTCAGAATAAAAATATAGGACGATCGTGTGAATTAAAAAATATTATAGCATTTATAAATAAATTATATATTTTTGAAATATCTTCGCGCTCTATATTTGGTACCAATATTTTGAATCATAACTTAATTGCGTAATCTAGGTGGAGGTTACGAAGTAGTATAATTAGAACTCAAACCTTTAAAACCAAATGTGGTCACATTCCAGATGGTCTTAAAGAATTTAGGAACTCGATGAGGAATTGTACTGTTTGTTTGTTATCTAACAATTGATTTCTGTTTACTACATATTAATATTAATATATTTTGTTTAGTAGTATTTGAATATTGAATAATTTATGAAAACAATGTGTTCTTAATTACTATTTAATATTAACATATGTAGGTAATTATAATTTTGATAATTACACTAATTAATTGTACTAACTAATTGATTAATAAATCTGGTTCATTTTTATGCTTATATAAAAAAATAAGTAAAATATGAAAAAATGGAATTTATTGTATTGTTTAATTTAATGTTATTCAATGGTTGTAATTAGTCGAATGCTTGCTGTTGTATTATTTAAAAGGTTTAATCACAGCCAAATTTAGACCTTCTATCTTCTTATCGCTTTCTCTCTCAAAAACCTAATAGTTGGAATTATACAGTAACTACTAAAAACTCCCTCAGACAAAATGTCATATTTCCAAATTTTTTTTTACATCTACCTTGTAAATAATTCGGTTTAGTTCGTTAGCCATCCAAAATGATGGCTATTCAAAATATCGTAAATATGGTTAAACAATTGTAGAAATATAAATAAAGTTCAAAAATATTTTATACTAAATTTATTAACTGCAAAAATAAAAATATCGCTACACATTTTTACGCAAATACAATTACCTTTTTCTTGCATTACTTGTTAGGAGGATTATGTTCTTTTCTACAGTTGTATTTTTTTGTGAAAAGTAGGAAAAATCCAAGGTGTGTCGTTTTGCCCTTTTTCGCACATGGAGGCTGTTATTATTTGTGAATGGTCGCGCGTGAGCGCAGCGCCGCAACCTAGCTTTTTATCTATAATCTATTTCAGTATTTTCTGAATGATTTTCTAAATAAAATTAATCACAAGAAAAATTCATTATGAACAATATTATTATTTAAAATGATCAAAAAATATGAATATTTGAGGTTATGTCATGCATGTCTTTCATAAAATTATCTTTAGCCTTTTTAATGGAACATATAGCATACTATTGAATAGAATAAAATTTATGATGATTAAACTGGTTTTTGATAAAAATTCATTTAATGACATATCCATCTGTTTTTAATATTTCAATCATGATCTTCACCGTTAATTTTACATATAAAAAAATCAAATGTCTAAATAACTTGAAATTGCGTCTATGTGAGTAAATATGTTTTTATTTTAAGATCTTTAATTAATAACATATATTTCACTGATTTTAACATACAGTCTGATATTGGTAGTTAAGTCAAAATAAATTATAAAGTTTCATTGAAATTAATCGAGTGATTTTTGCACTAAAACTGACAGATCACCATGAAACTATTAAAACACGATCAACACTAAATACCTGATGGTTTTGTATTTTTTTTTTCGATGAAATCAGTAACTGAGCGAATCTCTACCAAAAATTAGTAATTACTAACTTTTAATTTTAAAGTTATAAATTAATTACATAAAATGTTTGAACAACTAGGCGACATGTTTATGATAAGTGTTGTAGAAGTTGACTTGTCGTCTCTTATCTTCAAGTTTTATGTTTATAATCGCTTATTTCGCAAAACTAACTGCGCGCTCTTGTGTTGTTTGTTTTAATTTATTCATAGTGTGTGAGCGATGGCTGCGCAAAAACTTAAAACAGGTTTTGAACCTTTTTATATTAAATTTAATTGCTGTAAATATAACATTACTTTACATACAAATATTTATTTGTATTTGTTTTTATTTAGTTTAATTTAGGACAAGGTTTGATTGCATAGCCATTGATAACAGTGGAACTGTTTTTTTTTATATAAATAATGATAAATTATTTATTTAAATTATATAATGATTTATTTTATTCTTGGAACTTTTCAAATATGAAGAACTAGAATCTCGACAGCGATAATAGTTAAGATTTTATTTATATTCCATCAATATCATGTGATCTTGCTTTTGAGAGTGAAGGTTAGAAAAATTTGCACGTTTATAGAAACTATATGTATATTTCTTTGGAATTCGTAAACAATCGACTCATTGAATTGTTAAAATATTTTACTATAAATTCTTTCTTAAGAAATCAATACTTTTTTAATTAACAAAAAGTCATTGATATGATTGTTGATTCGAGTATAAGACCGATCGTAGTAGTCTCAGGACTTGCTCTACATTTTGTATTTACTGATATATTATGCACTTATTGTTAATTTATATTGATAATCACAATATTTGAAATTTTATCATAGTAATTTTCTATCATGAAAAATCTTGGTTCAAAAAACTATTAAATATTAAAAAAAACAACGTTATATAATCATATATGAACATATTGTTATGTAAAAAATTATCTACAGCTATACCATAAAATTATAAGTATGTACGTAATTTTATAATGCATTTAAAATGATTAGATGTAGTCAAGGTAATATAAGTGTAATGACAATAACATTGCTGAGGTTTATTATCAATTATGTAAAGTATAAAATAAAAAATACTTGAAATGTGATTTAATATCAATGTATAATAATATATTATGCGCTACTCCCTGATTTCGTTTCTTGCAGATGGCCACCAGTGTTATCTGTTGAGCTAACTTCCCTTAAACAGGAATAATCGCCAACGGGTAACAACGTTGCCAAATTTCCTGTTTCAGTCTGACGCATATTCAAATCCATTTCATTCGCTTTTTACATTTCAGACTTTTACCGATGGCATAACAAATAAACTGGTTGGTTGTTTTTACAAAGACCAAGACGGAGAGGAGACCAAAGATGTTGTTTTAGTACGCATATACGGAAACAAAACCGATTTGCTCATAGACCGAAAAGCTGAATTGAGGTATTATTATTAAATAAATATATAATTTCTTTCTTTAAACGCATTATTATTTTAGAAATATCAAACTTCTGCACAAAGTTGGTTTGGCGCCTTGTCTGTATGCTGTTTTTGAAAACGGTCTCGCTTATAAATACGTGTCGGGCTTAACTCTGTCTGTAAATAGCGTGCTTCAACCGAAAATATGGAGACTTGTCGCTCGACAAATGGCAAAGATGCATAAAGTAAAACAGGATGTGGAGGTATATATCATGATGTTTCCTCAGCATTTCTTTGGTAGTATCTAAAATATTTAATTTGGCTATTTACTAACCTATTAATGTATTTTATATTACTGACGTAATCATAAAACATTAGTTTTTCTCTTGTATCTCTTGAGTGTTTTTAAACTTATTCCCTTTTCCCGCAATGTCTACAATCAATTCCATAATTGTTTGTATTTTGTATGCGAATAATTATGTTACATTAGCATACGGATTTGCATTCAACCTTGTACTGTACAAAAACGTCAATAATATATAATGTATTATGTTTTATTGTTTTAGATCCCATTTCGACCAGTTATATGGTCAAAGAGTGAGCGGTTTTTGAATCTTGTACCTGATCCTTACACATTGGAATCCATGCAAAATAGGTATGACTTATTTATCGGAAGTCTATTAATTTCTAGTTGTTCCATTTTCTTTCAATGTGAGCTATATGACCTTAAAACATAATGAAGTTGCGTCTGATAAATTGCATTTTGCTTTTCAAGGTCATTCTGCTTCATAGATAATATTAATATATTTCCTGCTTGTTCATAAAATGATTTGAGAAACAAATAAACTAATAAAACCTAAATTTGATTATTATTTCAGATTTGAAAAAATGATAAGACCACTCACCGAACTTAGAAAAGAACTACAATATCTTAAAATGGAACTTAGCAGCTTGAACAGTCCTATTGTATTTTCACACAATGACCTTCTCTTAGGCAATGTTATATATAATGAAAATAAGAAACGAGTAACGTTCATTGACTATGAATACGCGGACTATAATTATCAAGCATTCGATATTGGAAATCATTTTGCCGAGTTTGTAGGTTAGTTTGATTATGATAATACATTGTTTACAGTGCAATAAACATATTTTTCATTTACAGGTATTTCAGAAATTGATTATTCTCGTTATCCTTCAAAAGAATTCCAAGTAGAGTGGCTTAGAGAATATCTCGATACATATCATAGTAGAGACGTCAATGAAGAAGATATAGAAACTCTGTATATACAAGTGAACAAGTTTGTTTTAGCCTCTCATTTCTTCTGGGGTCTCTGGGCTCTCATCCAAGCTGAATATTCAAATATCGATTTTGATTTTTTGGAGTAAGTTTCGGCCTGAATGTTAGTAGCAAAAAATAAATTTGTTTAATTTATCCATTTATTTCCATCAGATACGCAGCAATACGTTTCAACGAATATTTTGGGAAAAGAGATCAACTATTAGCAATGGACACATGGAGCTGATGCTATGGAATTTAATTTTGTAGAAAAATATTTTTTCTTCGAATCGTTTTTTAAGATTTTGTATCGATAAAATATTTTTTTACAGTAAAATTTTACAAGGCTCTTTAGAGTAATTTTATTGTAAAAAATTATTAAATTTCATTGTCATAAGTATTTTTTGAAATAATAGATAAATTTTATTTTTATTACTTCTCTTAGTTACTCTAATTTAATCACACCTTAGAGTTTTAATAAATCTTGACGTTTAATCGCCTTATGATTCCGTTTAATATTGGACCAATGCGTGATATTTGTCGTTTTATAGTATACAGTCAATCGATGCAAATATGGCCATAATTTAATTTAAGATTATATTATATACAATAACAGTTAATTGACTGTATATTCTAAGATTGTTATTTAAAGGAGCAAACGTACTTTGTATAAATTTAGTTAATTTGAAATAGTGTTTCCTACCCTATAAACATTCTACTGTAACATTCCTTTAATGGGTTTCAGTATTTCTTAGACTCGTAACAATCAAATTGTTTTCTTACTTGTCTTGATATAATAACTTTCATGATCCTATACATTACATCAATATTATAATGAATTCAAAATTCATATGTGATATATTGAATAATTGTAAATGTATAAAGCATAATATTAAATTTATTTATGTAATCCAGTTGCATGATTTTATTTACATATCTCCAATTTTGCCATTTTAAAATAAATTTATTTAACCAATCCGAAGATACATTATTTTTATTGCAAATACCTTTTTCCTCCATGATTAAATTAAAACAAATATACACATACATTTTTAATTTTTATTATATATCCATCTATTAACATATTTGTTTTGAAACATATTAAAAATGAAATAAAAAGTTAACAACTTACATCGCAAAGAACAATACAAAATAAATCAATTATTGTCTTACCACAAATGAAAGAAAAAATAAAACGAAAACACACTCCCTGCGTAAATACACATATGTTACGTTTATGTATACAAACGAGAGAATATGAAGGGTAAAAGAAAACGCCAAAATGTAACATAATGTTTCACCAACAAAACAAACAAAGCCGTGAACGTAAGATTCACACGTCTCAATTTTGAGTCAAATGATTTCTGTATATTAAAAAAACGCATTCAATAATAATCATAATGATAATAAAATAGATAATCACATAGTTACGAACCATTTAAAAACTGTATCTCAATGTCTGTTATTATATTGGTAGTATGAAATTATAATAAACATTGCAGTATAAAAAAGCATTTTTAATCACATTCTTAAATTGATATTCGATACATGCTAAAATATTGTCTACATTTTCAATTTAATTTTAAATACAAATACGGATAGACACGTGATTTCATATAATGTTGAAATTGAAGGTCTAGTTTCAATAAAAAAAAATATAACACGAATATATATGTACATAATATTCAATAAAATAAAAAAAACTACAGTTTAAGGTAAAACTAAAATTATTCATGAGATTAAATTCTCAAATTGTTGCAAGACTGATTTAACAATCATTGAGATCGCTGCATTTAGAAACACGCTAAATTTTCGTTAGCCAATTAATTTGATTTGTCAAGAATGCCGATTTGACTCTTGACAATTTTGTAACGAAAATTCGTTGTATATATATATTTATATGCTTCGTATAACCTTACGATTTATGCAATTATAAAAGTTATCTTATAAGATGATGGACATATATCGCACGTATAAATTTATCAAAAACCTATTTAATTTGAGGATCGGTGGTTTAAATATACGATTACAAAATAAATATCATCAGAAAAAATGAGAAACTCTCAAAATAGAAGTAATATAGTGTGAAAATATTTAATTTACTTTTATATATAGTGACACGGAGCTATTGCAAACGTATTTCACAATATACATTCTGAATAATATATTTATATTTCGCTAACTCTAATAAGCTGCTTTAAATATGTATATTAGCTGCATATGAAAAAATGCATGTAACGCAACTGCGTTTATGTCAAATAACAAGTTTAGATCAGATTACTGTTTTTGTAGCGACGTATGAAATAAATTTAGTCACTTATATATTCCGATAACCAATTATAGGAATTAGGCAGTATGATTTATATATCAAATTGTATTACTACATTAGTCCTGAATTTGATTGTATAAAATCTAAATAAAAGTTCCTAAGAGGATTTTTCGAGTTCAGCTCTCGTTTTTCCAATGATGAGAATCACAAATAACTGAAAGCATTATCAAAGTTATTCTTCTATGAATTTCAGATGATATTACAAAAAATAAAAAAGTATAGTTGGAAGATAATTTTCAACATTAGTTTTGATACCGTTCCAACTGGCTTTTTTCCTTTAATAATTGAAGAAGTAGAGGTATTTTGTCTTTTAAACACTAAACAGCGAGTGTCGAACTCGCGATTATAAACTTTTATACACTATGGTCGCTGGCACTTGGGACTAGATTTGTGTGCTGAAGCGAGGACGAGGAAGATCGCCAAACGGAAGATCACAAGCGGAGCGGGCCAATGCTCTTATACTTGCTGCTATGTCACGACCGTCTTCATCCTTAAAATCAAACAAACCGTTACATATTCCAAAAGTAAACATAATATTTTAACACATTGTTGTCGGGACACGGATTTTTCCGTTTTTGCGGAACTGCTGCTGGATTGCGGGACCCGTAAAAATCCGTTTTTTGTAGTCTGTTGCTAGAAGTCGGCTCACGTGTTTATCCGTGTAATTTGAACTGCATTTTTTTTTGTTGTCAGCAGCTAGATATCACTGCTTTGATATTCAATAAAGACATTATTTTATTCGTCATCGCATTTATTACAATTCCACCAAATGTATTGTACTAATTTTGATATTGATTTTTTATACCGTACAAAAAGTTAAATAACGAACTATAAAAAAATCCTATTATCCCAAATATCTTCCATTATGTCACAAATCTATTCAAGATGCTTCGAGGAATTACTTTCTACCTGATGTAAAAGAAGGGATGGTCGGGAGTGAGAAAACAAAACAAATTCCAATGAAACTTGACCTGGGGTAGATAACAAGCAACAGTCATTGCGACATCTGTGACTTGTTATAAAAAAATACATCAGTACAGTTACGCGTAAATGTTCGGTCATTCGGTTGTCTAAAAAATAGTTTTACACCCCGAAATGTTTTCACCCGATGAAAAGAAATCTGACGATGAATTTGTGTGGATAATTTATCTGATTATTGATGATTGGACCAAAAGTGTGGATATGTACCTTTTGACATACCTCTACACAGAGGTATGTGTTTTTAGAGATATCATACGTTCAAAAACTATTCATAAAAACAAATTGTGACATATTTTAGTTTTATTTAGTGTTTAATTCGATTTTTTATTACATACATTTTTATAGTACTTTTATGTGCAAAATAAACGCAAGTTTCCAGTGAATATAAAAGTGTCAACCTCCATGTTTCTTCTTTATTTGATAGTACTGTTTATGGTAAGTCTGGGTTTAAAATTTCATAATTTTATATTGCATAGTATAAAAGTTATGGCGAGTTTCCGAAAAAAAACGCGGAAATTCTTCGTTTCCGATTAATTCCGCGGCTGCTAAAAAATGGCCCGCGCCAGGCTTAAGACAATGCCCGAAATCACCCGACAACAATGTGTTAATTTATAATTATAATTACGTTTCTGTCAATCCTATCTTGAGAATGTTCATGAAGATGCATAAAATTTGGGATGTTGACAGGTACACTTCTAACCATATCTATCGTTGATTGATCGTTGGGTTTACGGGCAATAACAATGCCTTCATCCCTACTAGTGGAATCTACAGACAGAAAAAATAAATTGTGGATCAATACTTCATAACAAAATATATTATTTAGTCTCACCTTCCATATCAGAATCTGAAGTATCAGAATTTGCACCATTATATGGGGATGTGGAAGAATCCATACCCTCCAAGTCGAATATACCCTCTGAATCGAGCGAATCTTCTTGATAACTGCTGATATTGGGCAAATTCTGGACAAAAAATAATATTTGCTAAATTTGCACACTATCGTTGTTTACATTGAGATTACATTTATTATTATTATGCGTAATATGACAATTTTTATAGGCTCTCATTACGTCATCATATTTTTACCATAATAATATTAACATTTAAAATATTGCAATATATTTTGTAATATAATTATATAATGAAATTCGAAACGTACTTTAGCATTATTTTTTTGTTTGCTGTTTGAAGTCAGTGTCGTATTTAAAATCGATTTCTTATTATTTGGTGACATATCCCCGGCCGGTATCACATTTTCAGAGTTTCGTATCACAACATTAGCCTCCACTAAATGGCTTCTGGGTTCCTCTGGTAAATTATCACAATACGAGAGTGCACTACAAAATAAAACAAAACCATTATCACAAAACTTCATACCGTAAATAAAAATATGCAAAAAAAAACATACCTAGAAATTTTTTGGTAATCTTGAAAAGCACGCACTTTGAATGCCAAGAATTCGCAAGATTTGCTCTCTTGAAACTGTGTAATCTCGTCATTTATCGTGACCTTCTTGGACTCTATTTCGTTCGTCATGTAATCGAGCAAATTTGCTTTAGTCACTTGATTAATAGGCGTAAGAGATTCTTTAACGACTGGATCGTTATTAGCGCTATTTAATAACAACTTAAACGTCGGCGAAAAACTGCCACTCTTCTTCAGCGCGGCTATGGTTTCATTGTCAGTCTGTAAATAACATTTAATGATAAAATAGCAGAAAATATTACATATAGAAGCGAGAAAAAAGACACTCACAATAAGTTCCAGATTGATCAACATTTGTTGAGGAATCTGCAAATGAGTCGCGTGTGTAAAAGTACGACATAAAAGACAGTAAAACACTATCCACTGGCTGACTTCCTTGCTTTTCAGCAATATTGGTTTTTCACAACAAACATTGCAATTCTGCACCAAACCCAACTTCTGAAAAAGCAAAATATACGATTAAGAAAAACCGACGTCGTATTTATTATCTACGAACAAATATGTTATTTGGTATTAAGCAATGTGTGAAAATAATATTTATTAGGTGAACTAATAATGTTTTGATTATTTTGATTTAAAAATATTTATTTTTATTCATTGTTTACTGATTGTTTTCATAATTATTTCATGGAGGGACGATGTAACTGATCTTTATTATTTAATAATACCCCCGATTTTATCACAATTGACTCTTTTAAAATCAGTTAACTTAAAAATCGATTAAACTGTAGCAATCCATGATTAATAGTTTATTTAAAGGAAAATACCAATGAATAAGAATTTTGCCACTTAGATAAGATAGCTCGATTTATGCTGTAGCGCAGGTCTCGGCAACCTTTTTTGGCTGTGGGTCAAAATAATTAAAATGTGACTATTAAAAAGACTATTCGGGTCAGTGAATATTTTTGGTCCTAACAACCATATATGTGGTCTAGTCGTGACATCGTAACACGTTAAAAAAATGATATTTGTAGAACTGAAAAGGGTCACTTCAAATCATCAAACGGGTCACTTGGTGACCCGCGGGTCATAGGTTGCCGAGCCCTGCTGTAGCGTTTTGTTTTTTTATTATAAAATCATCATTTTGCAGAACTTTTATTTGGACAAAATTATTTTTATTATTATGAGATGAAAATAGCTTAATTTAGTAGGGGAGCAAAGAAGAGAAGGTAAATATCAGTTAAGAGTATTAATTATTTGTTGACCATGCATTTTTTTAGCATCAGTTTTAATGAACAAAATTTCAGAAACAGATAGTATCTGTTAAAATCATGTGATGTGTCACATATACAATATGTGTTTAGTGGTAACGAAACATTTATTAAAAAAATATTTCTCAGAGTTAAAGCTGCTAAATAATAATCAATTTAACTAGTTAAAATTTCCTCGTCAAGCTGAGCTTTTGTTTATAAAGATACATTTTTGTTTGTGAGTTGTTCTAATTTTATTCTAAAGTCTGTCCAATCAGTATTGGAGGTTAGTTCCTTGATTGTTTCACTCAGCGATAAAATGATCTGATGACATGTCTTAACAATCAATTTACTAAATCAACGATTAATGGCAATCGGTGGAAGGATTCTAAAGACAATCGGGAAATTTTAAGGCTTTTGTAAGGTCATTTCTGATTAATTTTAGAATTATTTGAAAGTTGATTTTATGAACATGCAAAACATCTAAAATTATTAATATACTTAAAATTTTGTATCTTTGGCAAGACATCAATTAGAATATGATCCGTCTGTCTGGTCTCTTATTTTTACATAATATGTATATATTATAAATAAAATCGAAAAATTTACAATTAAATATATCAACTAAAAATAGTATCATCGTCTTTATGTTTTTTTAATTACTAGAAAGGTGTATTTGTAATGATTTATTTTACTTGTGAGAATTATTTATAATCAAATAGATTTTGAGGTCTTTAAAATGTATTAATTTTGATGTACCTTAAAATTTTTCTAGGCATTCCAATAATTTGTTTCATTGTAAAATTACTTCAATATTTTATCTTTAGAATTCGACTTATCAATATTGTTAGTAATGAAATCTGAATTTTGTTGTTTTATTTTTATTCTAACTTGTCTGGTCTTGTAGTTGTTTTCCATATTATCTTTAATAACACTAGGATGTACTAGCTGATTATCATTTTTATTGTATATTTCCTGTTTAATTGTGTACAATTGTATTTCTGTATGTACGTTGTTATATAAATAAATAAAATATTGGGTAGGAATAATTTGCAGAGCTTAAAATATGTGGACCACAAGAGGTGTAATGGTATAATTATTACATTGATGCAAAAGTTCTAGCCGTTTTGTGAGACCTGCATGATAGATAAGTCGGTGATTAATACCTGAAAAGCCTGGGTTTAAATCCCATATGGACCCTGGTGTTTTTCAATTTCTATTGATCTGCGAGAGATTGGAATTACTGATTTTTATATTAATATAATTTCGATAGATCATCACAGATCAGGAAATCCTATATTTTGATAATCTTACGGAGAAGTATTGCTATAAATTGTATAAACTATAATAATAGTTTATAATTTATAACATATATATCACCGATTAATAGACTTTGATTTAAGCCTAGTGTCTAACTACTTATTTAGTATTGTTCATTGATTTTACCCCATTGTAACGCATTGGGCTGACGCCTGTTGTGTTGCAATGAAAGATTTACAATAAATATATAATTATAACTTTTTCTGTTTTCATTTTTAATCTTAAAAAGAACACCACATAACTCCTGATCAGTTTCGTTTCAATTTCCGGTTACATGACTTTAAAAAGGAAGTAGCGCAACTACCGTACTAAAAGCATAGTGAAGATGTGTTAAAAAATCGAATCTGTACTTTAACCCTTCGATACTCGCGTCTGCGAGACTAAAAGACGTAATAAAATAAATGTAAAAAAATCACGAGGAGGGTTAAGACATATTTATATAATATGCATTCTGCATAATTTGTCACAGAAAAATCAAATAGATATGATGAGTATATGCAGGGCCGACTCAACTGTGGAGCCAAGTAGGTCTCGGCTTAGGGTGCCTAATTTTTAATTAATATATTTTTTTAAACATTGACGCAAAACCACTGAAGGCACGAATGATGGAAAAATATACATTGTAGATTAAATTCTCACAAAGTATCTAAAGAACACTTAATAGTCTATATTGCGTGAAAAAACTTTTTAAAGAGAATTTAATGTTGTACAATTATTTGTGCGTTTCAAAAACGGACGAACGAAAATATAAAACAGTGGAGAAACGTAATTAAAAGGATTATACTGAACAAATGACAATAATAGTTTGTTTTGTGAATATATTACCTTTTCCAAATAAAACAGGAAAATATGTAGAAATACAAGAACGTATTTTAGATTTCATAAATATAGATGATACCACAGGTATGGGGATGACAGAAAAAATATTCAAAATGTTACAAAAATATCTGCAGTTATGTAATCTAAGGGGTCAAGGATATGATAACCGCTCCAATACACGAGGTAAACATAATGGTGTTCAGAGCCGCATATTGTCTTTGCATCCGAGAGCATTCTTCGTTCCGTGTTCATCTCATACATTAAATTTAATAGTTAATGATGCAGCTACTTGATGTGTAGAGGCAGTGACTTTTTTGATATAATGCAGGGTATTTATATTTTTTTCGCATTATCTACGCAGAAATGTAATATTTAAAGGTTTACCTTAAAACCTTTTTGTAATACTCGTTGGTCCAGCCGAAAACTCACCTAAACCGTTATGATACCAGTTGGAACAGATAATTGAAGGCTTAGAAAGTTTTTTAATTATATAACAACCAATCGAAATAAATCGGAAGCTGAAATCTTACTCAATAACATATTTAATTTGTTCTGTAATTATTTGGCACGATATATTAAACAAAATAAAGATTACTAGTACAGCTTTACAAGGAGAAAAATAAAATTTAGCTAAGATTAATTCTCTTATTTCCAGCTCAATGCAATTATTTTGTGGTTATAGAAGTTTAAGAATATTTTGCTAGAGGCAGAAGAAATTGAAAAAAAACTATTGAAAAACTTGGAAGTTTGACAATAAAACTAATATTTCCTTATGAAATTATAAAATAACGTTTTTTATTAAGATTTTAAACACCGCCATTGCGAAAAGATAGTTTTGATTTGTTAGCAAAAAACAATAGCAATAATTTTCACATGCTTTTAAATTTAAATAAATGTAAACTTATGAATGACAAAGAACTTTTGAAACAATGTGTGGACTTAAAAATCCTGTTAACGGCAGCAGAAGCAAAGAACATATTAGGAACGGATTCGCTTCACAATCAGATACCTCAACCATTTACATTTAAGTGAAGGAATGTCTGTTAATAAAATTTTTAATCGAAAATAAATTTGTTTATTTGCCTGTATCTGTGGCTAGCGCCGAAAGAAGTTTTTTTGCAAATTAAAGTTAACAACAACTGATTTAAGATCTTCTGTGTCAAGAAAGATTAGGCCGGCTCAGTATGTTATCAGTTGAAGATGTTTCAAGGAATTGGGCATAAAAGGACTAATTAAAGATTTTGCAACAATGAAAGCTAGAAAAGTACTAATTTAACAAAAAATACAGGTTTTATGATGATTTTCGTAAAGAAGATGTGTACAGTGAGTCTTCAATTAACACGATTTAAAAAATCATCCCCGTTTCGTTGTAAATGTGTTTACATAAAATAGTATGTAGTCCCTAGCACGATAGCATAACTTGGAAGACAGAGAAGAAAGTCTGAGAAAAAATGCCAGATCAGCAATACATATTCAACTGGTAAAATCTTTGTCAGCATCTAAATATAAATTAACACTTCTACTTGGTGGAAATACTGCCGTGAATTTCAAAATCAAACCAATTACATTTATCACAGCGAAAATCTGAGGCCTTAAAAATATTAGCAAAACATTGCTACATGTTACATGGAAATCTAATCGAAGAGCATGGATGACTTGTTGGAAACTAATAAAAACTGGTTTTGCATCATTTTATGCAAGAGGTAGAAAAATATAGCAAATATAATAACCTACCATTGTGTACTTTATTGTTAGATAATTCGCCATTTTATTATAGTAAAAAACATAAAAATAATGTTCCTTTCTCTAAATACAACCAATGGGTAAAAGTGTAATAATTACATTTAATAAATATTATCTAAAGACCATATTTAGGCAGGCAGTTAGAGCTATTGATGGACGTATCGTCTAATCGTTAACGCGATTCTGAAAATATTATGACATTTATAAAGCTGTTATATATATATATATATATATATCTGTAATGCCTGAAGTAAAATATCAGTATTTACTATATATTAACCTTTAGAAGTCTAAATATAATGCAGTGTCATGCCCAAAATGGTTTAACCATTGCTGTCCAAAGGCATCTATGTCATACGCAATATATATTTTGAAGCCATTTTAAATGATTTGATGATAAAATTTCCAGTATATTATTTCATTAGTTACTCAGAGATACGTTTATCAATATATTACAGTAAAAAGATATAGTAATTCCTAACCATTTTACCTGGAATTATCAAATTACTAAAATTCGTTATAAAATCTGTTAATCCATCGATGAATTTTGGAAATAATATTTTGATATGTAAGTTGTCATCCACTGTTCTTGATTTTAAAAAGTACTGCAATTACATTTACATACATATTTTCTTTAAATCAACTAAATGACTGTTTTTAATTGAGCTCAATATTTAAACAATACATTTGAGAGCATTAAATTCCGAATCGTGAAGTTGATGTTGACGAATCAATTGTCATATATTTATTATTTTATTAAGGCAGCGAAGATTATTATACTGATTATATTATATTTTAATCGAGAGTAGTTATTCAGTTGTACGATAGATTTTTGCGATACATTGTTCATGCTGAAAGAATTAAATCACTTCTCAGAAGTCAAAAATTCATGTAAAAGGCAATAAAGGGACGAAAAGACAGCACGATTTTATTGTTTTTGACGTGGATTTTCGACTTTTGAGAATATGTTTTAATAATTTATTTTACATACTTTTTATACAGACAATTCAGATGATATCAATATTTTGTTATTAAATTAATATAAAATATTTTTTGTTATGTTAATTTATTGGTATTATTTTCTATAGAAATCATTTACATTAAATCAAATTAAAAAAAATATTGAATAAATATATAACTATTTGGGGTACTTTAAAACAGGAAAAGATCGACGTTAAGGTAAAAAAAAACAGGTTTTAATTAAACATATTTTTTTTTGATAAATTGATTTTTAAAATGAAGTTAAATGTGAAACTTTTTGAAAAAATCCAGAAATTTATTCAAAAGTTTTGCATTAATACGTCATCTTTCGTCTTTCTTTGCGGTTCTTATCATAAAATTCTGTCGGGAATCTGTTATAATGTATATGAAGTACCTAGAAGTGTATAAAATAGCTTTACAAAGACCCATAACCAAAATAACACAAATATATCATTTCGACTCGGGTGATATCTGTCCAATTATGCCGAGTAGAATATTTATTTAATTGTTTACAATTTGGTTTAGCGGTTGCATTAAACTTGTTATTTGTTATTTTAAAAATATTAAACATTTTTATTAGATTATTTTTGCATCAACAAAAATGAGTTTTTTAGTTTGAAAGCAAAAGGTCAGCAAAAAAAATGACACCATCAAATTTTGAAAGTGCGATTGCGCAAAAAGTATCTAGAATGAAATTTGTAAAAAAACAGTAATTCGTCTGATATAAATCCGAACACATTGTAAAAAATAAGTAAGTTGATGGAACAGCTGATGTACGAAGGCTCGCGTTTGCGACGTGCCTATAGAGCTGGGCGAGGGGGCGCGGGGGGTAAAGGTTCGCGGGCTCACCTGCTCAAAGAAGACTCCGCCAGGCAGACCGTCGGGGGGCACCTGAGGACCCTCCGAGGCCGCGGCCACCACGTTGAGACAGCGACAAGCCACCAGCATGTCGTCGGCGACGCGCCTTCGCCCTCCGCCGCAGACGTCACCCGCTCTTCCGCTCTTCCTTCTATCCCTCTATCCCGCTCGGCCTCCGCCCCTCTTTTGCCCCGGCCGGCAGCGGGCGCCCTTCGGCTCTCGGCTCTGCTCGCGAACGCTTCCTCTTTGTTGTCCGATAGCGTACGCGAATCCGGCGGAACGGCTTCGGGCGTTCGCAGACACGTCCGTCACGGCGTTCGCACGCCTGACGCAATCCGTACGATTATAAACATTTGTAATTAATTCGTTTCATTAGATTTTTATTTTTTTAATTATCTATATTATCTACAAGATAATAAAATAAATTATTATTATTTAAAATAAGCATTAGGTTTTATAAAATATTATCAAAAAACTATTGCTTGACTTGTAAAACCAGTCAAAGTATTCGGATGTGCATCAGCGTCAGCGGTCACCAACATCAACGATCGAATATTGTCGGGTCTAAGCAGAGCCGGCTCTGGCGAGTATGAGACCGTACCAAAGAATTAAGCGCGAGACAAGGTTATGTAACAATAAAAAAATATTCAATTTTATATAAAATACATTAATATGGTATCGTAATTCCAAGTAAATTTTAAATAATTTTAATATCAGCAGTTTGAAATTTGAAACACCATTTATTTCCAAAACATGGACCAATCATGTGCGTTTTAATAGGTCATGGTTTTTTTTGTGTATTTTTTTTTATTTATTGCGATGAAGACAAACGTTAAGGAATGATTCATAAAAAACGACGCATTCAAGTTGCTCTGGCCCTTGTTTCTTTTACACAAAGAGCCCTGCAAAATTGCGATGGAATTTTGGAGGAGCGAGAGACCAGTTCTGTCTAGGTATGCGAATTTTACAAAGATACACAATGTCAGAGTCGCCAAAACCAACCAATACGCCGGTCCTACGCACGAGCGCGATTTAACAACAAAACGTATGAGTCTTATCAGGAACCTGAGGTCGGATGAGGAATCTTAACAAAACGTTCTATAAACGTCAAGAGTATAAAAATATAGTTGGATATCTATAAACTGCGGGTAAATTTTTAAATATCTCAAAATCAAACTAATTGAGTTGTATATAAAATTTGAAATTTTGCCTAAATGCCGAAATAATGAGTTTTGAAACGAGTACGTATGAATCACAGTACATTTTCGGGTCAGACCTCATATATACATACTTAAAAAAAATATTCGCTTGCTATGAAAATAATTGCGGTTTTTGACCATTAAATTCGAACACATTTCTCTTACGTAAAACCTAACACGGTAAGAGGTTTATGAAATGTTCTAACAAGTAATAATTTGTTAGCCGGATTTCATAAATTATGTCATAGGGTTTTCGCGATGTTTTTACCTCCCTCCCTCTCTATGTCACAAGATGTCATTGAGGCAGACTCTTATTTGTTACACACTGTCACAATTCCGCTGACCTCCTTCCCTCAACCTGTGACATCGTCAGGACCATCCAGAGAAAAAGCAAAGGTAAATATTTGTTCTTGAATTATCTCAATGGAGAGGACAAATTCTTGAGAGAGCTAAAAAAATGATCACGGAAATTTTTGTTTAAAATCCATTTCGTAATTTTTTCCGTGAAGGTTGACGGAGGACAGACTGCCGCGAAAGATAAAAAAGGTTGTCACGGAAAATTTTCTTTAAAAACCATCTACGAACATTTTTTTATAGGAATTACGAAGATGTCAATAGCGTGCTAAATATAATAAAATAGCACTCTCATTCGGAATAAATGGAACATCCATTCAAAGTAATAGGTGCCCCGGGTGACCATCCGTATAGTCCGCCCCTCGGGCTGGCCCTGGATATAGTTTATGAAATATCTGGTGAGTATGTTAAATAAGGCAATTCATTTTTAGACGGTCAGTTGTATCATGTATTAACTCGCATTGTCGTGTAATATAATTAAACCCTTTAGATTGACTTTTTTTTACTTTTCTAGCTATTTAAATGGTTGAGAAGTTTTGGTTTACTAATGTCTAACGTTTGTGCAAGCTCTTGAATTATTTTGTGCAATTCTGATTAAACGTATATCTAAGGTGCGTACGACTCTCGTCTCCAATACAATTTTTTTGGAACCACCGTAACAAACTCGTCAACTCTGTTAGAGGGTCGGTGTTCTAACTCATGAAATTATTACCTCAATAAAAATACAATTTTCACATTGGGATTTATTATTTATAGGGCATATATAATGAAAATAAAGAAGAATGCTGATTTTACAATTACTCTGAAATCAGGATACGAAAAATGGTACACTTTCAAAGGTTGCATTACGTCCTGAAATATTATGTTTAGTATTTATCGATTATGTTTTTAATGAATGTAGCTTGAAAGTTATACGTTTTATATTTTGTATAAAATAAAAATAAAATCAATATATGGTTGCTTTTTGAAGTGCTAGGGCCATTGCTGTCATCGCCACGCCGGCTGTCGCCGAAGCTGTGCATATTGTATGCGGTTTCGTTCGTGGTAAGTCGATTAGTGAGTAAATTTATATTTATCGACGTCATTGTTTAAATAATTTCGTTTAGTTTAATCTATTTAATTTTATTTTATTCGTGATAAGTCATTAGTTTTATATGTATACTTAAAAGCTGATGCAACATATTAGATATATCTTATCCATATGTCTGAGTAAGCCTATTATAGTACGAAATACATAATATATTTCATAAAATAACCAGCTTATCATTCATTGTATGCAAGGAGTTGTAGGTTAAATTAATGTATATAATAAAAGACTCATAATTAAGGTGACCAGATTTTTTTATTCGAGAAGGATATATTGCTGCAGGAGCTAAAAAAGGTCATCATGCAAATTTTTGTTCAAGGAGGACGTCTGGTCACTAATATAATTGTACAAATATTAGATATTGCTGTTACTAAATACATATTAAGCGATAACAATGTCAAAATACAAATTATCCTTTCATCCGAACAAAATTCAGTAATAATCTAAATTGTATAAAACCAGAGAATTCCAAGCCTTCTGAGATTCAGAAATGGTTAGCCACTAAAAGGATTGCATTAATGATTTCTAGCAGAAGAAAACAAACTTTTTCTGTACTTAAATTCTAAACTTTTTGTAAATTTTCATGTAAATAAATAAATAAAAATAATTAAAACTTTTTTGAGTGTCAAAAATAAATCTATAATAAATTTCGACCTCGTAAGCTCCCAATAAATTTTCAAATCTAGCAAAATATTTCATTAAAAATCACATTGTTTATCCATAACTCGATGTTTCTCCATAATTGAAAAATTTATATTCTTATCGAACACGAACAAAAACGACACGAGAGAACCAAATCTCACAAAAGTACGTTGATCAACCTTATACCAGAAATAAATAAAAATAATTTTATATAAATAATCTGTACTATCTAATTTAAAACAAATAAACTTGACATTTCAATTAGTTCATACTTAATTCTATTATTAGTAAAGGAAGTTTATTATTTTAATTAAATGTTATCATTTTAACAGGAAGAAGTATGTAAATATTTAAAATAATGTGTTTTATTTTGTAATTTCCTGCAATTATCTGTCTGTTTAAAGTCACGCCTATATCTTGTGTAATCTACAATGACTCATTTTAGCAGTTAAAATGGCTAAACGCGCTCAACCCGCTTGGAGCCCACCGGCAGAAAAAGATAAACCCATTCTCAAACTATACAACAGTTTGACTCGGAAAAAGGAAATATTTGTGCCCAAGAATGGAAACAACGTCAGTTGGTACAGCTGCGGTCCGACAGTTTATGATGCGTCTCATATGGGTCATGCAAGGTGAGTTTTTTTGCCATTATTTATGTTGTTAAATTTGCAGACTTATAAACGTTTATTTTTAAAGGTCATATATATCTTTTGATATATTAAGACGAGTCATGTCGGATTATTTCGGTTATAACATTTTGTATGTTATGAACATTACCGATATAGACGATAAGATTATAAAGCGAGCTCGACAGGATTATCTCTATGAAAAATATTTAAAGGAAGGCAAAAGCCTCGAGCAAATCTTAGATGATGCTTACGCTTTTTCGCAAGAGTTTGAGAACGATTTAAAAGGAGTGACAGATCCAGATAAGAAGACGATGCTTTTTAAGATTTTTAATGAGTAATATTTTGGATTTATTATGTATATTAGTTTTAAATGAAATAATTAATTTTTTATTTTATTATAGAATGAGTGACGCTCTTGAATCAGTCAAAATGGCAGTGAAATTGAGTGACGGATCCGAAACGGATAAAATGAACGCTTTTTTGAGAGCAGCCAAAGTTCCCATTTCTCAATGGTTAGATAGAAAATTAGGCTCTAGCGTCAAAGACAATAGCATTTTTATGGATTTGCCTAGATATTGGGAGAAAGAATTTCAAAAGGACATGAAAGCATTAAACGTGAGCTCTATTTATATTATTCGCTTTAGCGTTAGCTGTGTAACACTTGAAAAAAATATTTTTAATTCAAGGTCTTGCCACCAGACGTTTTGACTAGAGTGAGTGAATACATTCCTGAAATTATAACTTTCATCGAGAATATTATCAAGAATGGATTGGGTTACGTTGCAAATAATTCGGTGTATTTCAATGTCGGCGAATTTGATAAGAGGGAAAATCATTACTATGCTAAATTAGTGCCTGAAGCTTACGGAGATACAAACTCACTATTAGAAGGAGAAGGTTGTTTTATTATTTTTTATAATATTACTTATTATGTACATTATTTTATAATGAATACATTTTTAGGTGATTTGACGACGGAATTTGCTGAGAAGAGATCTCCGAATGATTTTGCTTTATGGAAGTGCTCAAAGAGTGGCGAACCTTCTTGGGATAGTCCATGGGGTTTGGGACGTCCTGGATGGCATATCGAATGCTCGGCAATGGCTTCAGCTATTTGCGGCGATTCATTAGATATCCACACTGGCGGCGTCGATCTCAAGTTTCCTCATCACGATAATGAGTTAGCTCAAAGCGAAGTAATATATATATAATTTTTTATATTTATATTTATGATTCGGTGTAACGTTTGATTTTATTATAGGCACACTTCGATAACTCTGGATGGGTATCGTATTTTTTGCATACCGGACACTTGACTATTTCCGGATGCAAAATGTCAAAATCTTTAAAGAACTTCATCACAATCCAAGAGGCATTAGAAAAAAATTCAGCAGTCCAATTGAGATTGGCGTTTTTGTTGCACTCTTGGAAAGACACGCTAGATTATTCGCCTAGCACACTTGAAATGGCTATTCAGTACGAGAAGATGTTGAATGTAATAATTACTATAATATTTAATCATATTAGTTTAAACAATCCATTTTATACAATATAATATTTTTATATTTTTAGGAATTCTTCTTGAGTGTTAAAGATGCGATTAGATGCGGAATGGGAATTGATCAAGGAGGATTTTGGCAAGAACCGGAATCAAAATTATACAATAAATTAACAAGCACTCAGGATCTAGTGCATAAATATCTTTGTGGTAAAATTTTATTTAGTTTCGCTTATATCAATCATATTTAACTTCCTATACCAATATATAATTTATTAGACAACATTGACACTCGTTCCGTATTGGATGTCATAAGAGAATTGGTCTCTGCCACGAATGTGTATTTGAAATGCAAAAATGGACCAGCAAATTCACTGCAAGCTCCAAGTGCAATTTTGTTGGAAAGAGTCGGTAAATATGTAACAAAGCTCTTCCAAATATTTGGAGCTATTGATGCGTCTACAGGAATTGGTTTTCCGATACGTCAAAACGTCGATAATGATGTTAGTTTTTATTAGTAATAATTTTATATATACAATTAGATCACAATTTATGTTTATTAAAAATTTCAGTATGAAAGTGTTGTCATGCCTTACTTGGATGCTATTGCATCATTCCGACAAAGTGTACGCAATGTTGCTAAGACGGCTAAAGTTTCAGAAATATTGACTTTGTGTGACATATTACGGGATGATACTTTACCGAGCTTAGGTGTCAGATTGGAAGATAAAGAAGGTTTGTTATCCAATGTAAATATATTTAATATATAATGCGATTCAGTATTTTTAATTTTTTTAAAAAATTTTATAGATCGTTATGTTGTAAAACTATGCTCTCCGGAGCAGTTGATAAAAGAGAAAGAAGAAAAATTGGGAATCGAAGCTGAAAAGAAGGCTGAAAAGGAGAGGAAGAAACAAGAACAATTAGCGTTGGAGAAACTCAAAGAAGAACAGAAAAAGATTTCTCCCACAGAAATGTTTAAAATGGAAACTGATAAATATTCTATTTTTGATGATAAGGTATTATATTTTTACAATAATAATTTAAAATTATTTTATAAATTATATTCGTTTTCAGGGTCTTCCGACGCATGATCATAGTGGTCAAGAGTTAAGCAAAGGATTAATAAAAAAGTTACAGAAGTTACAAATTGCACAAGATAAGAAATATAATGAATATATTAGTTCAGTGAAAAAATAAATTAATCTAACGCACATATGAGCATGAATTAAAAATATTTTATTTTAATACAATATATTACCTTTTTTAATAATATACATAAAGCTTATTCAACTGTTTTAAATTAATCTTGATTAGAATTGTATGTATAACAGTTTTTTGTACAAGTTTTGAAATTAAAACATTTTTGTATGAAAATAAATTATGTTTATATTTTATTGAAAAAAAGTGATGTATGGGAATTAATCATAATTAATTTATGTGTAATATATGAAATTAGTTGCGAATGAAATATTTTATTAATGGTATAAAAGCTTTTGATATCTGAGGTACTAAGCGCTAATACATATATTTATTGATTTTATTGAATAAAACTGGCATTGAACTCGTTGAAAAGTTAACAAAGAATATGTTTAATTATTTAACAGCTAGTTTAACCGAGAATTTTTAGTGTATTAATAATATAAGCAAAATCCATATTCTTATATAATACAACATATGAAGTGTTGTCATTGAAATAATACACATTGTATTAATGGTTTTAAATTTATTTATTATACATTTAAGTATTTTTTTCTGACAAAAGAGATTTTTATGAAACTAGAAAGATTCTGCGATCAAATATTATCACCAAAATTGCACTATAAAATCAAAAAATCACAACATTGAAACGATTTTTACATAATATGTAATATAATAAAAATATACTTTAAAAACTAAGGGTAATAACAATATTTCGTTAACCTTTTAGATGCAAGATGCGGATAAATCCGAATCACTGTGCAGGGCTCTCAAATTTGAGATGCGGATTTATCTCACTATAAAAATCATAATACATTGTTGCATTATTTTCCTTGTTTTATCTGGAATTTTTTTATAATTTCTATATTCTTTATTAATTATTTTTTATTCAATGACTGTCAAAAACATTTATACATTTTTTTACCTTTTCCCATCATTTTATCACTTTTTACTTTTTTAGATTAAATTCTGAAGATGAATAAAGATGCACCAGAGAATGACTATAAACATATAAAAAAATCACAATTATATCTTAAACTTTTTTTTAGTTGATAATCGACACATTTCCTGATTTTTTATGAAATTTAATTCTGCACATAAAGGGTTAATACAAAAATATATTAGTTTTAAAAGAAACATTCTCATGACATTTACAGAAACAATGCAACAACATATATTGCGATATGAAATAAAAATAGTAAAAATCAATATATAAAAATAAAAGTGTGCTTATGTGTTTACATGTTAGAAAATCTCCAGAAATATATTAAATTGTAGCACTTCAACTTCATTGTATCATCTTGCATATATAATGCGATGATTTGAATAAAAGCAGTAGAAACTGGTGATAGCCAAGTGATTATAATTCAATATTTATAGTAATGTTTAATCGTTGAAGCTGTGAATATTTTCATATAGGTCGTGGTGTGAGCTGTTTTATTGGGGTGTATAAAATTATCAGCCTTAACAACAATGTAAACAAATTTTGACAGAACATTATCTACAGTTTATTGGAGCATTTGCTTATTGCTTTTTGGGAGAGAAACCAAATTGGGTAATATTATAAATATTATATTATCATCTTTTTTCGACCAGAGCAAAGATTAATAAAAAAAAAACACATTATAGTACAAAACATATTTGGTATTGGTAACATTTTATTGTGAAACTTGGCTTTGAATATTTGTTTAAAGCTCATTATATCTTGGTGTCATCATATAGACTGCATTTTAGTGTGCTTCACACTTAGGATTATGTTATATTGTAGTTAAAAAGTAATCCTAAACTGAAAGTCAGTTGTATTGTAACATATATTCATCCCATCTTTTATAGTGTTTTAAAATCACCTATTTATAAATTCGAAAATAAGTGATTTTAAAAACACTTACATGCCATTTCTTTCTTCCAATTTTCTGGCAGTTGAAGGATCTATTTCCTGGAACTTATTCATGCAGTTTTGGCAGGAGTTAATATCTGGTAAATTTACACCCTTAAGAACATTTTTTTTGTATTATTAAGGCCTTAAGAATACATTGTTTTACAAGTTTTACAAAACTCTAAACAAATTTTAGTCTGAAGGAGCAAGGTTTAAACTATATAGTGAATGCATTAAAATATTCTAACAAAGTTGCAACAATTTATATTGAGTGTAACACAATGCCCTTTTTATAGACCAACTCTGACCTCACCTGTCGATTGATTTTATTCAGTTACAGCTAATTGCTTTTTTATCCTATTGATTTTTGCTAGGACCGCTGGGATACAATTTATTGCATTCTATTCAATGAGACACTTTTTGGAGTTGATAAGGGGCGGTGTCGACAATCCGTCAATGCTCTGCTACTTACAGCTGCGAGCCTTAGGATGCCTAAGAGAGTCGCGATCGCGTCCATTATGAATGCTCCTCTTGCACGAGTCATTCAGATTATTAGCGAGCTTGCCAAACACAAGGATGTTTTTGGCGATAGCTTTGAGGAGCTGGAAAAAATATGTAGAATCTCATATATTTTAGGTATGTACCATAAATGTTTTTATTATTTTAAATTATTGTTTGAAAATTGGCCATCATGACACATTAGGGAAACCTGTCAAGTCATAATAGTCAGATTTGTGTTAATAATGGTAGTACTTGGTGAAACACAATACCCTTTCATTTCCACCAGATACACAAAATAACACTTAAAAATACTCGTTTATGTTGCAAGTAACGAATCGCAATGTTTCTTTTAATTGATGCGGCACCCAACTATCGAGCTTTCTGATGTTTACCAGCTTTTGTAAATGTTTCGAGACAGTAATGGTTAAAGTTTAAACTTCTCCTTCGAGGAATTCATTATTTCATTTTAATGCCTATTTTACAAGTAGGGTTATGCCCGCGTCTGATCAGCGCGGTCGCCAACGGTGTAAGAACAAGCGCTAAACGCACGCTTGGCTCTATTTAAACTTTTTATCCATAACAACAGTCTCATTCGCCATGTTCTAAATATCATAAATCAGAATATTTAGTGTACGACTAATATCACTATTAATCATGATATTAATTTGAATTGTCCTTTTAAAATAAATAATAATGCTTTCGAGCGTGAAGTTGGTAACGCTACGAAAAAGCGATGAGCCCCCACCAAAGATGCAATATGTTTAGAAACATTTCAGACTTTTAATTTCTTAAAATCTATAATAATCTTTTTTTGCACCTGCCTTTTTATATCCATTGAAAAGTAATTGGAATAAAATTGCGTACTCCTATATCGATAAATAACACATTCAAGATTTCTTTTATCGATACGTGTTTGTGAGCTACGCGTCCAAAAAAAACTTTATGGAACATCATCTCACTTTGACACGGCATCAAAGAGCATTCATAATTGGCCTCTTTTTCCTTCCTGGGAGGTGGAGGCCTATTTCTAGGAATTATAAGTTGCCTCTCCCGATTTTTGATTAGCGGACACATCTCCCGAGGATCCTCGCGTGGGAGTAGGCCGCGGATAGGTGTGGCCGCGCATCAATTTTAAATTGGAATTAAAATTTGTCGGCGGAAAATCTTCAAACGGAAAAGTTTTCCACGCAATCTGACTCGGGGAACGTTCTCCTCATAACAAGTTTAAAATATATCTCACAAGGAGCGGAGTAATTACTTACAAAATTTATAAAAGCGGGTTTATATTTTGGTATCAGGGGCAGAAAAAATCCAATCTTGCTTTTCCATTAATTATTTAAATCTCATTAAACTCTGGCAAAGTTGCGGGCACAGCCAACGCCGTCAAAGCAACTTTTTATTTTAATGGGATGTGACACAGAGGCGCGCGTGGTGACCGTGTGACGATCGAAAAATAAAGGAAAACATAGTTTTAAGCGGTTGGTATTGTAATCTCAAAATTTTAAAAAATTAAGAAAGAAAAAAATATATCTGAATAATTTAATTTTTTTTGCTATTAGCTGATTAATACATAATTTAAATTTATATTTAATTATAATTTTAATGAGCACTACAATTTTCTAACTGCATAAAAGAGAGCTTTTAGTTTTACAGTAAATACTACATTAATCTGTTTTTAATATTTTTTTAGGACGCTTACAATAATATATTACAAAACATTTGTTGATTTCGTCTCTGTAAATGAAGAAAAATTAAATAGTTTTATAGAAATTTCCCGATGTATTTTTTTAAAGGAAATTGGTAATATTTTAATTTTGATTAACATATCTTTGTCTCTATCAAAATCTCATCAGAAAAATTGTTACATTACATGTGAGGTGTACTAGATATTAAGGGCGAACTCAACGGGGTGTCATTTTTATTTTATTTTAATATTTTTGATGTAACTTATTAAAATTTCGAATTTATAATATATCTACTTCTAAAGACTGAATAAGTACTAAGTAATCTTGCACTGTGGTTAAACTCTGCTGAATCATCGATTTTTCATACTCATGTCACAAATTACATCAATATCTCATACTCATGGCACAAATTACAGCTATTTAATTTCGCTGAAATAACGTATTTTAAAAAATATTTTCGGGTTGAATTTTTTTGGATTTTTTTTAGGGATAAATGGAGTATTTCTGGTTTAGAATCAGGGACGTTATTTCAATTTTTAAAGAGGGGGGCTGTGGCAAAAGTTGGCCAATCAGTGGTCGTTTTATTAATATTTAGATTTTATTAGGATTCATATTATTTCATTAAAGGACATGCATTTTTCTGGCAAAAAATCAAGGGGGGGCCTCATCTGCCCCCGTTGAAAGACATCCCTGCTCGAAACGTGCATTTGTTGAATTCGCCCAACATATTTTTAACGCCTCATATGTTATACAATATAAAGATAAGCTTTTCAATGGAGGATAGTTTTGGGGTCATCTGATTATTTCTGATGTTCATTACCAGTACGATAGACTAATGGTATAGTCGATAATTAATTTCTGATAGACCTGGGATCAAATCTTATACGAACCTTAGTGTTTTACAATTTTTATCGTTACTAATAGATCAGAATTAACGATTATTATATATTTATAATACCGATCAATCATCACAGATTAGGTTTTTTAGATTCTCCTAATCTCGCTGAGGAATATCGTGATAAATTAATAAAATAAAATCGAGCTAGGTAGTGCATAGTAACATATATTAATTTAAAGCTGTAATAATAGTTTATATTGAATAAAATATTTGTCACTGATTTCTGTCTGGTATCTTCCATGTTGCAAAGGAAGATTAATAAGCAATAAATAAATTTCTCACTACATGGTCAGACGATTGCTTATTTTTATTACATAACATACTACAATATCGATTATTAATTTTTATTAAATAATAATACGAGGCGCCTCTGCGTTCTGCCAAAAGCTCGGCTCACAGGAGCGCTTCGCTAATCACAAAGTTTTTAATCGTTTCAAACTTAGGAAAATTCCGTAAACAATATGAGCACACGATCCTTCAAAGTACGATGAAGTGAGGGTTTAGGGCCCGAGGGGGCTCAGCAGCGACAACCTATCCAGGCCAGTGGCGGAGCCATAAAAAAATAATTTGACCCTTTCGAGGCGAAATTTTGCGTAACACATGAAAAACTTTAAAGCGGAGAAAAATTGGAACGCTATAAAAAATTCAAAACATCAAAAAATACGTATAAGGCGTTTGTGCGATAAATGTTAATATAAAAACAAAAAAATGGCCAAATATTAAAGTGTGGAAGTATAGAAGTTGTGTTTAATGATAATTGCGTGAATAACAAGCTCTTTACCCGACATTCCTCTGGAACTTCCGAAAGATGATTGTGAATATTAAAATGAGCTTTGAAGTTGTTCGTTGACTATTCTGAAGCAATGGAGATAGTTAAAATGGACTGGTAGCAAAAAAGTAACAGACTTCTTAAGTTGCAGACTTTTAACGGACCGCGTATGTATTTTCCTTTAATGCTTATATAACGTGGTGAAGTAGATCTTAGTCATATTGGAAATCTTGAGGTTTTTTCAACCATAATTATGGCTTGAAGTGAAAACCATTTTGGTGAAAGACTTGAAAAACAAAACCGCATGTACATACCTATATACTATTTTACTGCGTATATACAGACAGCTGTTCAATCTTTATTTAAGCACATGTTTTAATGTTTAACGTGTGGTCTAATATTACGTGATAAGGAAATAAATTGACATATTATAGTATATGCCATATTCACATATACATAAATACATTATTGTTACGGAGAGAATTAGATGGAGAGAAAAAGCGTGGAATGGATATATATATATATATATATATATACATATTATATATTGCTTATGTTTAAATGTAACGTTGAATGAAAATAGAAAATGGGGGAAAATTGGTCTCCACGTGATTTTCTTTGCTCACTGAATCTAGAATGAAGACTGTAGTATCCTTTATATTATAAGATATGGGATATATATAGAAGGAAAAATACGTTCTGACTTATTTTCATTCATGCAACTTTACGCAAATTCGATCACGTTTTGAGCGCTGACGTCACGTGACAAATGTCAAAATCATATGACAGGCGTAAAACAGGCGTTTCTTTCAGTTGCTATTTTTGAAACACGTTTCGCGGATTTCATTGAGTCTTAAATTGACTGACCTTCGGAAATATATAGTAGTGTTACTTACCATTATTTTATATGGTTAGTCAATCTGTTTATTTTGGTTAAAATTGAATTAAAGAATGTGAATATTTGTATATTTTTTTAATATTAGTACAATGTTAATAAAATAATTAGCAAATTACAACAATTAGTTATATCCACTATTTACTTAAATTTTACAGTAATGAATAGCTTCAAAAGCTTTTTGTAAATAAATGTTTATAAAGATATTTTTAATCGCACCTTTATAAGGCATGAATTATTTTTGATAAATTTTGCTAAATATTGTTATTAATCTTTTCTTATTAATTGTTAAAAAAATAGTGAAAGTAAGACGACTTTACTTTTACATTATAGTTTTTATTACTCTTGACAAAGTTACAATTATTTAATACATTTCTTAGAGTAATTTGTCTTACTCTAATATCACTTCAATGCAAAGTATGTATTTCCTTTATATTATTATTATTATATCTACAGCGGTTTTAAGCGGATTTTCTTTCAAAATTCTTATTATATTTTGATTCAAACGCTAAGAAGTTTTTTTTGCATTTTTGTTATGATAGACATTTTTACAGGTTTTACATTTTTCAAAATATTTTAAGGCATTATAAACACGATTTTTAGAAATACTAAGGTTTTCTGATATAATTTTGGTTGTTATGTTTTAAAAGCTCACGATTAATTTCCGTTTTATCGGATCACAATGGGTAGTTTACCCCATATTTAATTTTATGATTTTATTCTCCGTAAATACACTATTTATTATTCTTTTTAACAGCTAACTTTAATTACAATAATAACATAAATATATAGGGCGATTTTAAAAGCAGAACTAAACCAAAATATTTTTGATAGACAAAATCTCAAAAATGGTGAACTCGCGTCTTGTGGTATTTATAGGATACGATTCGAGAAAAGCAATAAATTTTGCGTTTTAATAAATACCATTTGGAGTTAGCCTCAAAACTGTTAGACGAATATGTCTTCTAATAGTTTGAATGTTTTTTTAGAAATCTGAAATTTATTACGCATTAATTTACCCTTTATTAATAAAAATATCATATTACAGAATCAAACGAAATATTTTTATAACTGAAAGCAAAGTCAAAATTATTCTTTTTATGACTTTTTAGAAACAAATTAAATCAGTGGTGACTAGAGTCTCCAATTACTCGAACCATCAACTACTCGAGTATCGAATATTAAAATTTTAAAATACTCGAGTACTCGAGTACTTTCGAGTATTTACCGAATGTACCAAAATAGCTATTATTCAAATTCGTGCACATATAAATAAATA
This sequence comes from Plectrocnemia conspersa, assembly GCF_051122295.1. NCBI lineage: Eukaryota > Metazoa > Arthropoda > Insecta > Trichoptera > Polycentropodidae > Plectrocnemia > Plectrocnemia conspersa. The sequence goes on from NW_028277178.1 coordinate 20,497,576, forward strand.
AATAAAATACTTAGTATGTTAATTTTTACAATTATTTTAACTTCACGAACATACTTTTTAAAAACAATAATGCAAAAAGTGTTTCGAATTTAATATTACTGCTAACCTTTGGTTTTAATATTCCCGTTATGGAAAAAACCCTTTCCGTTGCTGTTGATGTTGGTCTTATTGTCATTAACGCGTTGGATAAGGCTTCTAATTTATATCTGTTCGCTTTTTATAGATATAAAATTTTTTGAACTCTCTTCTTATGTTCTCTTCTTTCATTCCCTTCTCTGCTTTTCTCTTATTTCCTTCGACTATTGACAAAATAGCATTTTGTAATTCTTCTTGAATAGATTTTTTTTCTTAACAATATACAATATTCTACTCCTTCTGATTAATGCGAAGAATTTAAATCTATATCCTTCGAAGATGTATTTGGGTGAATCCCTTTCACTCTAGAGCTAAACGGTTCGCAAAGAACTGACTTTACTTTAAATGCCTTTAAAACACACAATTGTTTTGATTTATATTTTAAGCTGAGGGATCAGTATAAACAATTCACAACACTTTACGCTACAACTGCATAGTCATAAAACCTAAAAAAAATTTTTGTTGATATTTCATATTGTTTATTGCCATAAATTAGATAAGTCGGGACTGTCGAACAGAAAACACAAAAGAAATTTTTCCGTCGTACCCACTAACATAGCCGACGACCGGAACTATGCAACTATGGAACTATGAAAAAATTATACCTGATAGTAACCGCTCTAACTCGGGACTTCGGGCATAAACGCAAAATAAAAGCAAGACGTTAACCTTTACCGGACCTAGTTAAAGTTATTTTTGTTTCTGAAATATTTCAATATTTTTTAATTTCGAGTATTAATCGAGTAATTTTCAAAATACTCGATTATCAAGTAAAAATAGACAAAAATACTCGAGTATCGAGTACTCGATTACTCGAATTGAAGACTCTAGTGGTGACAAATGTTCAGATTTCGTTTGAATTTCTATCGTGTTTGGAAGATCGGAATTAATGTTTATTATATAATCATAATTAGGTTTTCCTAGATTTTGCTACTCTCACTGAATGTTGATAACAAAAATAAATATATTATATAAAAGTATGTATAATTATCCATTATTTATATTACATTATATTAGTGCTTGAAGCTTGATTTAAATTAATTGTATTTATAGAATACAGATAAATTCAGAGTTAAAATATATGTAAAAAGAGTGGGAGGGTTCTTAAACTTCAATCGGCAAATAAAAATATTGTTTTTTTATAAAACTACTATGGTTGATAGATTTATCAGTTTTAAAATATTTGTAGAATATCATATAACTTATGTTACACCACAGATTAAACTAATGTGATTTTATAAAGTTGTATCTAAGGAAAAAATAATTTTAGTCATACAATATAAATTTTAAAGTCCACAATCAATATTAAATCTTGTCATGAAACAAAAGTAAGAAACATAAATTTTCTTGTTTCGCCTTTTGTTCATTAACGTGCGTAATTTTAATATATGAATTTGCTTATCGTAAAAACACGTGAAACGGCTCACTCGTCCCAATATATTGTTGGCAGCAAAAATGTGTTTTTACTAAGTCAAAGGATTACCATAAACTTTATGAAGTGCAGATCATTGTCAACTCTCTCGGATAATTTTATAATTTTCTGTTTATGCATGACCTAATTGTACATGCAGAATTTTATCTTTTAATAAAATAATTTATTTTGTGTAATTGGTATAAAATTGGATTGTAATATTTAAAAATAAATATGTGCCAATCATCTACCGTGCAATACGATAATAAATCACTGACGGTAAATAATAATAATAATATATTTTTGTGTACGACCGTCCTCCGAGTATACTGTGTCTTTTTTGCAAATACTTGTATTTTAATTATTTTGTAAAACGGAAACGGTAAAGCCGAAACGAAATATGTCAAAACTTACACTGTGAAACAATACTTTCAGACTGTTAAATATGGATTTCCTGTCCTTTTTCGATACATCACTCTTAATCTCTAAATGAGAAATATCCGGAAAATGTTGCATCTTGAAAATTGTGTGAGATATTTATTTCATATGGATAAATCAAATATTATATTGAAATTGAAATAACAGTTCTTTTAAAAACGCGTGGGTAGCCGAGTACCCGGTTCCGATTCTACCCAGGTCTCTAACGCAGTGTATATCAGCACGAAAGATTAGTGGCATAAGTCGGTGACCTGAAAGACCTGGGCTCGAATCCCATAAGGACTGTCGTATCTGGAAAATCATAAGTATGGATTATAATTTAATTTACTATAATTTCAAACGATCATCACAAATTAGGTTTTCCTAGATTTTTTATAATCTCACGGTTAAAAATTAATTATAAAACATAATGTCATCTATTGATTATTAGCTTTAATAATAGTTAATGGTTAATAAAATAAATGTCACTGATTTACAGACTTTCACACATAAATTCAATGTACATGATATTTGACTACGAATGTTTTAAAATTAAGCATAGAAATAAAATCACCAATCTGGTGATCATTATCGTGCATTCTCCCACTGCTTATACAAAACGCGAATCGCTCATTCGGGGCGATGTCATAATTATATCGATGCGAACAATCGGCGAAAACTCATTACGAATTTCCCCGCCGTACAGAATAAACGTATAATTGCGAAACCGATCGCCTTACATTCCCGGTATTTGCCCGCTCGATTTTCCTCTGTTTCCCCTAAAGAACCACCCCCTCCTATCAACCACCCACCCACAATCTTGCGGGAGAGTGGGGTGGGGGTGTATTGTACAGGGGCGGAAGGAAAGCGAGGAGGGGTGGATGCCTAAGTAATTTCGCTTAAGAACTCTAAACGTAATTAGTCTGGGGTGGGCGATGGGAAGGGCTTGAAACTTTGAGAGGGTTGTATTCGCGCTAGGTATATTTACAGAGGCATTACCGCCGCGCTGGGGCCCCGCCAATTAAATGGATACACCCAAAGGTTCGATACGACACTATTTATGGACACGCGCCTCCTTCCAAAAATTTCACCTTATTAAAAAATTATAGTTTAATTTATTTCTGAATATAGCGTAGATAATTTACCAAATTAATTATGTGGGGGAAAGGATCAGTTATAATATGTTGGGAATTAACATTTGATTCCTAATTCCCACCCCTATCGTCGACTTATTTAGGAACTTCTATGATTAATAATACATAAGATTTGCGTCATCGTTCTATTATAATCTAGTAATGTTGTAACAATTATATAGGAAGTTTACTATGGAATGGATTACAGCGCAGTGGTTTCCCAAATGCTTATTACGCTAGATGAAAGAAACAATGGATTTTTGAAGAAATTATAATAGTTAAATTTAAAAGGAAATAAATATTTATTGCCTCAATAATATCTTATGGTTTATTGCCTCGATAAAAGCATAACATGACTAGACCTAGCTCGATTTCTTTTTGTTTTAAGATTTCAAGTGACTGGCTTATAACTATTTTATAGTTAACCTTCTTCTCTTCTCCCTTCGGTTATCCATTAAAATCTTCCAACATTTCAACTCATATTGATTAAAACATATGTTATTTTTTGCTATGTATGATAATGCTCTATTTACGTTTACTTGTTATTATCGCAAGCACTTAGTTAAACATACTATATATCCATTTCTAATTATGGCTTTCATCATCAGATAAGGGCGTAATTTTAGCTTTTTCCAGGGGAGAGGCACATTGAATGAAGCATATCTAAACCGAATTTTGACCTATAAGAGAGCTAAAAAAACAATTATCCCTTCTCAGAAGTCAAAAATCCACGTCAAAAGCAATAAAATCGTGTTGGGACCGTTGCAGTGGGAACGCTCGGTTATCTAGTGTTCATATCGAAACTTTATATAACAATATTACGACTCACAATAAGTGATAATCGAATGAAGCATATCTAAACCGAATTTTGACTAAAAAGAGAGCGCAAAAAACAATTATCCCTTATTAGAAATCAAAAATACACGTGCAGTGGGACTAATTATGGAGCAATATGCCAGATACGACGTCTGTCTGTACTTCTCCTTCAGCATATTTTCTCCCGAGAGATAAGTTAACTTAGTTTGACCTAAGTTTTAGAACATTCATTAGGTATTTGACCTAATGAATGTTCTAAAACTATAACTAATTTTAGATCTTTATGAGTTGTACTATCAGTTGAATTATTATATAGAAATATATATCTACTGGTGAAAATGTATCTGGACTTCATTAGTGAAAATATAACTTAACAGAAAAATATACCTTTACTGTAACATTGACACATCGCATGTATTATATAATAAATAAATAATGATAAATGGTATATATTACTACATATGTAAAAAATAAAATCATAAAATTTTACAAACACGTGGCAGATTATACTTT